>NW_027507903.1:575317486-575409953 GCF_037356315.1 Lithobates pipiens
CCCCTCACTACACACCGAATCAAGCCCCGACCCCTTCAACTTTGGCAAACAGATGTTACTAGAAGTCTGAAAAAACAGTCGCGCTCATCATGAGTGCCTGTGGTGTAAGACCAAGTCTCAGAGAGATTTCAACCAATATAAATCTGCCCTCCAAAAACACAATTCCAGCCTCCTCTCTGCCAACCAGACCTATTTTATCACTCATTAACAACTTATCCCGTCCCTGTCAACTCTTCTCTTCCTTCAACTCTCTACTTCGTCCTCCTCTGCCTCCACCCGCCAACTCACTCACTGCCCAGGAGATTGCCAATCACTTCAAACAGAAGATTGATACAATTCGCACGGAGATCTCTACTGTTCTAATACCCTCCATGCTTTACACTTCATGCCCACAGGCACAATCATTACTTCCCTCTTTCAACACCACCACTATAGACGAAGTTGCTAAACTACTTGGTAATGTCCACCTTACCACCTGCCCTCTGGATCCTGTTCCCTCACAAATGCTACATTCACCCTCTGAAGATGTGGGTTAGAGAGTATAGTATAGAGCCAATCTCTCCCTCTTCTGGCATCTTCCCCAACTCTCTAAAACCGTGTTTCTCAACTCCAGTCCTCAAGGTGCCTCAACAGGTCATGTTTTCAGGCTTGCCATTAGTTTGTAAAGATGATTTGATCAGTGAAAACCAGTGGTAATGACCACAGCCATTTTATCTGAGGGAAAATCCTGAAAACATGACCTGTTGGGGGAGCCTTGAGGACTGGAGTTGAGAAACACTGCTCTAAAACATGCACTTGTCAGACTCGTATTTAAAAAGCCCTCACTGGACCCATCCAATCCTAACAACCTACGCCCCCATCTCCTTGCGCCCCATCTCCTTGCTCCCCTTCTTATCCAAACTCCTTGAACGTCTGGTCTACAACCGACTGAGCGTCCACCTCACTGACAATAGCCTTCTTCATCCCCTTCAGTCTGTATTTTGTCCTCAACACTCCACGAAAACTGCTCTCCTAAAACTAACAATCTACCAACGGCCAAAACCAATCAACATTATTCTGTACTCCTACTCCTGGACCTCTTGGCTGCATTTTATACAATTGACCACCCCGTCCTCCTCAAAAAAACTCCACACCTTTGGTCTCCGTGACTTTACTCTTCGCTGGTTCTCTTCCTACTTATCAAACCGCACCTTTAGCGTTTCTTACAACTCTACTTCCTGCTCTCCTCTTCCTTTCTCTGTTGGGGTCCCCCAAGGTTCTGTTCTTGGACCGCTCCTATTTTCAATCTACACCTCCTCCCTGGGTCAACTGATAGCCTCCCACGGCTTCCAAAACCACCTCAATGCGGACAACACCCAAATCTATTTCTCTACCCCTCAGCTCACTCCCTCTGCCTCCTCACATCACTAATTTATGATCAGATATATCATTCTGGATGTCACACCACTTCCTCAAACTCAATCTATCCAAAACCAAACTTATAAATTTTCCTCCCCCATATACCCCTTCCCTTGATCTCACTGTCAAAATTGATGGCACAACCATAAGCCCATCCACATGTCAAGGTTCTAGGCGTAGTCCTGGACTCTGAACTCTCCTTCAAGCAACACATCCAATTACTGTCCAAATCTTGCCGCCTCAACCTCCGCGGCATCTCCAAAATACGCTCCTTTCTAACCAATGATGCAACAAAGCTCTTCACTCGCTGGTCATCTCTCGCCTCTCTTCTCATTGGCTTACCTCTACATAATCTATCACATCTTCAATCCTTCATGAATGCTGCTGCCAGACTCATCCATTTTACCAATCGCTCTGTGTCTGATACTCCTCTCTGTCAATCCCTCCACTGGCTTCCGATCGGCCAAAGAATTAAATTCAAAATCCGAACTACGTACAAAGCCATCCACAATTTCACCCCAGCTACATCACTAGCTTAGTCTCTAAATATCAACCTACTCGTTCTTTGTTCCTCTCAAGACCGCCTGCTCTCTAGCTCCCTCATCATCCCATGCTTTGCCTCCAGGACTTTTCCAAAGCCTCTCCAATCCTATGGAATGCCCTACCCCAATCTGTCCGCCTATCTTCTACTTTATTAGCTTTTAGACGATCCCTGAAAACCCTTCTCTTCAGAGAAGCCTACCCACACCTAACAACTGTATTTTCATTTTCTCCATCAGCTCATTCCCCACAGTTATTACTTTTTTGTTTCAACTTGACCCTCCCTTCTAGATTGTAAGCTCTAACGAGCAGGGCCCTCTAGTCCCCCCTGTATTGATTTGTATTGTAATTGTACTGTCTGACCTCATGTTGAAAAGCACTGCGCAAACTGTTGGCGCTATATAAATCCTGTATAATAATAAGTGGGCTCCCAAGTATATGATAGCATTTCCAACAGATGTATACCATCCCGAATGTATGATGGTAACTGTTGCGCAAGAGGCTGGAGGAACTGATATATATATATATATATATATATATATATATATATAGAAAAAACACTTGACGCTATCCATAGCTGCTACAATTGGATGGCCAAGTGGATGAGTAAGGTCCTCATTAACTTTGGGCAAATGGTAAGGAATAAGGGGTTTTGTAGAATTTATTTCTTTAAGGAGGCCTTTGCTTTGGTGATATTATTCTCCAACGCTGACTTGGCAAGTAAAAAGGCTTCTAAGGAAAACACTGGAAAAGGGTCATGAGAGAGTTTTGAATATGTGGGAATAAGACCATAATCTATTAGCTTCCAACACATACTCATTTCTATTCTGTATGACTATTACCCCTCTTTTGTCAGCAGATTTTATTATCATGTTTGTGTTGTCAGTGAGTCTGTAAAGTGCTTTACGCTCAGGAGTGAGATTGGAGGATCCATGAGTTTGAGTATTTAATGTGGCATGTCCTAAATAAGTCAGCATATACTACTTGGTAAAATGTTTGCACATACGGTCCTTTCTTTTGGGTAGGGTTGAAAATGGATTTGGGCCTAAGATGAGTGTTTTGAACAGGTGCAGAAGTGGGACAATGTTGGGTGAACCAGTCTACGTCCTCATAACTATCTGCATATAGAGCTCCTTAAGGTGTGCTAGAATAGGAAATTTCACATCATTAAAGGCTATGGGTTCAGCTACAATTTCTGATAGTGTCTGTAGTAGTCTGATCCTTAAGCCTCATACACACGATCAGCTTGTTGGTCAACAGAGCGTCACTTTTGTCCGAAGGGTGTGTGCCAGGAACTTGTCTGGCATACTAATGGCACAAAATTGTCAGCCAACAAACACGAATGTAGTGATATACTACGTGGAATTTCAGCTCTTGAGTGACACCATTTGTGCACCATCTGCTAATGTCGTGTTTGGCGAGCATGCATATTTGTACTTTGGACTTTTGTGTGATGGATTTGTGTACATATGATACGAAAATCTTGTTGTCCACCAAAAATTTAGTAGCCTGCAATCCAACATTTGTTGGTGGAAAGTTGGACAACAATTGTCTGATAGAGCACACTAACTGCTGGATTTTAGGCCAATGGTCTGTCATCACACAATTTCCTGACGAAAATCCGATCGTGTACAAGGCTTTAGTCAAATTTATGTTGTAAAATCTCTTGTTGAACTTGAACTGATGCATGAACTTGTTTAACTCCTTAAAAAGAGAAAAGGGTTTGGGTTGAGATGTGGGGGCAAAGGTTAAACCTGCTAATTATGTAAATTTCATCACTGGAAAAATTGTGCCTGGAAAAGTTATTTTTTTTTTTTTTTTTTTTTTTTTAACTGTCCCCAAGTTTTGTGTGTGTGTGTTATTTATTTGTTTTATATACCCCCTTCCATTTTTACAACCCCCCCCATGTTTTTATTGCTCGGTTATTATTTCTGTAAATACTTTTTTATCTGCAAAAATAGGCGTCCCTCTCTTTTTATAGTGTGTGTGTGTGTGTGTGTGTGTGTGTGTGTGTGTATATAGGTCCAACTGTAGGTTTCTAAATTGTACAAGTGTTGTAATGATATTTTTATTGAATTGCTGATCATTGTAGCTCTCCGACCGGCACTATCGCAAATTTACTAAGTACAATAATGCCATTTCCACTGTAGGCCTGTAGAAGGAGCCGAAGTGTGTAGCCTCTTTTTTTTTTTTGTTATTTTATCTTATGTTTTCCACTTGTCCGTAAACTCTGACCCCCTAATCCTTCTGGTGACATCCCATCCACAGTGCGTTCTACGCTGGTACAGCGCAATTTCCTGACTCCTCGAGGCTCCATGAACTGTCCTAGCCCTTACCAAGCAGCTGGAACCATATTACCATCTGACGGAATGCACAAGGATAATTGCCAAGGGATCATTATACATGTACCTCTTGTAAAATAGTTTTGATGCCTTTTTAATATAATAAACCTATTGGAATCCTACACTTGGTGGCCTTCCCTCTACCGTCACAACTCTGAGGACAGCAGCCACAGGTGGTCCCATATATAATCTCTTTTCAGCATATGCTAATATCACAGCTATTCACTTCCTCTTGCCCTGTATCATGCAATTTTTGCTGGCTGGACTGTATACCATTACTCTCTGCACCAGTATCTTTTCTTTCTACGAGTTAAAAAGTAAGCTGGGGTGGAAAGGGTGCCTGTGGAATGTCCAGGGCTGATAGCGGGAGACTGCAGTAAGTTTTGCGGTGAGGATTTATGTGAGTAGAGATCCTAAGAAACAAAAGAAGGGATAAGGTGAATGGGGAAAGGGGCAGGAAGATCGATGTAAGGAGCGTCTAACTTATTGCAGGATTGTACTGGGAGCAGGGGTGGACTGACAACTCATGGGGCCCCCTGGCAATAGGATATCATAGGGCCCCGTGTGTCCCCCACCTACATATTGCATTGCCCACATTACATGCATTCAACACAGAATTTCTCTACACTTTGTTCAAAATAAATGTTTACGTTAAATCAGAACTCTGGGGGAAAAAAAACATTTTCCCATGTCCTTGTTCCCGATCTCCTACCTTCACAAACTATGCTAGCCATGTTCTTTGAGCTCCATAGTAACCTGCTGAGCAAAAATGTTATTGCCCTGTGATCTCCTGTTTGTAAGGGCGGCACAGTGCTGTAGTGGTTAGCACGCTCACCTAGTAGTAAGAAGGGTCACTGGTTCAAATCCCAACCACAACACTACCTGCCTGGAGTTTTCATGTTCTCCCTGTGCTTGCATGGGTTTCCTCCCACAATCCTAAAGACATGCAGGTGGGTTAATTGGCTTCTGTCCAAAATTGGCCCTAGCATATGAATGGGGACCTTAGATTGTGGGCTCCTTGAGGGTAGGGACCGATGTGAGTGTGCAACATACAGGGATAGGGACAATTGTAGACACTCACTCAGGTTGAACTGGATGGACTGGTGTCTATTCAACCTTACTAACTATGCAAGATCAATGGCAGCTATTCTGCCTGTATCCTCAGCCAGTGGTCTTGGCACCTCGCACCTGTAGTTCTGTAGAGCAAGCAGGGAGGAAAAAAATGTAGTGGGTGGAGGGGGTCTCACAGCCCCTTGTCTGCCGCCCATGGAGGAGGTGTTCTCTTCTTCTTTGCTCCCTGCCAGTCTCCACCCCTGTCCCCACGCAGAGCAGGATCGTTATCAGAAACTGACCAGATGATGCAGCGGGGATCTCGGGCTGTGACAGGTATTGTATGTGAAATACTGATTGCTGTAATGTTCCACCTCCTGCTGGCACTGGAACAGTGCCAGTCCGTGGGACATTCCCGTGATCAGTATTTCACATACCTGTCACAGCCCGAGATCTCTGCTGTGTCATCCGGATGATAGTGACCCTGCTCTGCACTGGTCGTCACTGATTGCTATTAGAAAGATATCAAAGCTGCAGCAGGATAGCTACAGTAGCGTACATGTGTCTACAGTTCAGTAATGATTACATAAAGCATGTATGGGGAATGTGTTTATCTCCTGTTGTGGCTGGAGGGGAGAGAACAGACATGCTTTGCATTTATAAGGCTGTACCCCATCTATCATGCTGTGTGTTACTGAGTAGCGTGGCTGGATGGAGAATGAGGGGTGTGATTGATGTTGAAGTTCACATTTACATATACAGGCTTGGTGTACCTCACCGCATTCACTCCCATCACAAAGATTCATGTGAATTGTAGTTCAATTATGGTTTAGAGCAGGGGGTCTCAAACTGGCGGCCCTCCAGCTGTTGCAAAACTACAAGTCCCATCATGCCTCTGTCTGTGGGAGTCGTGCTTGTAACTGTCAGCCTTGCAATGCCTCATGGGACTTGTAGTTTCACAACAGCTGGAGGGCCGCCAGTTTCCTGAAACTTCAATTAGACTTTTCTCTTTAAGGGTAAGGAATTTTAAAAATGTAATAACTGCTTAGTGTTTTGTGTGGGGGATTTTTTATTTATTTTTTTGAAAATCCTAGAGTTCTGCTTTAAAGCGGGAGTCCGCCGGGACTCCGCGTTTTTTTTTAAAGCCAGCAGCTACAAATACTGCAGCTGCTGACTTTTAAAATAGTGACACTTACCTGACCAGCGCGCCCGCGATGTCTGCACCCGAAGCCGATCTCTCGATCGTCTCTCGGGTGCTGCCGCCGCCATCTTGGGTATGGGAATCAGGAAGTGGAGCCTTTCGGCTTCATTTCCCAGTTCCCCACTGCGCATGCGCGAGTCGCGCTGCGCAATAAGGATGGAACCGCTGCCTCTGGGATCTGTGTGTTTCCCAGCAGGCAGCGGGGGGACTTTCGGAAAGGGGTGTAATCTACGCCCCTTTCCGCAGAGAGCTATCCCGGAAGTGGGTGCAGATACCTGTACTGTACAGGTACCTGCACCCCCCCCTCCCCCCTGAAAGGTGCCAATTGTGGCGCCAGAGGGGGGGAGGGTTCCGATGAGCGGAAGGTCCACTTTAGGGTGGACCTCCGCTTTAAGAAAAATAAACTTGTACTATAGGTGCACTTTCTGTAATGCATTTGTATCAAATTTCAAAAGCAATAGCAAAATAAAAAGCCAAATTACCACTTGAGCCCCTGCCTGATTTTACCCCCGTTGTGACTCGAGCATTTTTTTTTTTTTGGCCATTTTAGTGCTACTCTACTTTAATGCTGTACCCAAATGAAAATTTCTGTCATTTCTTTTTCACACAAATATAGCTTTCTTGTAGTGGTATTTGATCACCACTGTGTGTTTTATGATATATAAAAAACAAAACAAAAAAAACTCACAATTGTTTTTTATTTTCTGTTATAAAACATATTCAATAAAAAATTGAAAACATCAAAATGTCTTCATGAATTTGGGTCAATATGTATTTTGCTACATCTTTGTTTTGTGTGAAAGTTATAGCGTCTGCTATAGATATTGGAATGTGTATTTTTCTTTACACTAGTAAGCAGTGACTTTTTATAATGTGTAAAGGGGGAGTCGGTGTACACTAATACTATACAGCAGTGATGGCAAACCTTGGCACCCCAGATGTTTTGGAACTACATTTTCCATGATGCTCAGCTACACTGCAGAGTGCATGAGCATCATGGGCAATGTAGTTCCAAAACATCTGGGGTGCCAAGATTCACCATCATTGCTAACACCGTCATGGTACTAATGGCATTGGCTGGGAAGGGGTTAACATCCAGGGGCAATCAAGGTGATAAATGTAGGCGTTGTGGTTCTTTTGTTAAAGCAATCTTGCAGTGAATAAAAAAAAATAAAAAATAATAATATAGGATTTTTTTTGTACTCGCCCTAAAATCCTTTTCTCTATAGATCACCGACTGACACGGCTCCTCTTAGAACATTGGATTGTTGCGCCACCTTTAGGAGAGGACTAGGCATAACATGTAATAATAAAACTAGAACATTCTAGTTCCACCCAAGGGGCGGTCCCTTAGGTAACAACCCCACAGCCTGCATTGCAGCTTCAGTACATCAACAAGATGTATAACGTGGATAAAAATAGGAGGGGCAGGTGCTGTGTCAGTTGGTGAACTACAGAGAAAAGGATTTTATGGTGACAAAAAAATAAATAAATCCTATTTTTTCCCCCCTCTTCCGTTCACCGACTGACACAGCTCCTTAGACCATTGGGACATCCCCAAGCAGTGCCAAAACGAGGGGTGTAAAAACAGCATAAAACTTCACTCACAATGGCATGTGGGAACTAGTATAAAAACTTTAGCCACCAAAAAAAAAAAACACAGGGTGCCACCTCAACTGAGAGTCACTACCTCCAAACCGCACCAGAACAGCAGTAACAAATGCAACAGTGCATTACTTAAAAGGTACTGCATTTTTACCAAAAAAATTAAAAAATTTTTTTTATTTAAGTGCAATTATACAGCCACCTGCAAAACTTTGCTGCCAAAACAGGCATCAGCTGATGCACTGACACCTTACCTTGTAGAATTTTGTAAAAATTTTAAACAGACGACTAAGTCGCCGCTTTACACACTTGAGCGACAGACGCTTGATGTTGGAAGGCCCAAGACATTACAATTGCCCTGGTGGAGTGGTCTGTGACCGGAAAGGGGAGAACCCGCCCCTTCAAGGCGTAGGCCTGTACTACAATCTGTCTGATCCACCTGGAAAAGGTGGCCGACGAGACAGCCATGGCTTTTTTTGGACCAGCCACCGAAACAAACAAGGAGTCTGACTTCCGCAAGGGAGCTGTAGCAGACAGACAAATACACCCTCAGAGCCCGGACCACGTCCAGGGAATGAAGGGCCACCTGCTTAGGATGTGTCGGCTTAGGACACAGAGATGGTAACACAATGTCTTCATTGATGTGGAACGCCGAAACCACCTTCGTCAGAAAAGAAGGTTGCGGACGCAACACCACCTTATGGACAACCAGATAGGGCGAGTTGCAAGACAAGGCTGCCAGTTCCGAAACCCTCCTGGCTGAAGTAATGGCCACTAGAAAGCCCACTTTCTGGGAAAGGGGCAACAAAGGAATCTCTCTAATATTTTCAAATAGCGGTTTTTGAAGCGCCGATAACCCCAGGTTCAGATCCCATGGGTGTAACGGTGGACGCACCGGAGGAACTACATGTTGAACCCCCTGAACAAAAAGTGCTCACTAGAGAGAGTGAGATGCCAGGAGTCACTGAGGGGAGAAGAGAGGAAGAAGAAAAAAAAAAAAAAAAAAAAAAAAAAAAAAGGGGGGGGGGGGGGGGAAGGACAGCCAATTCTGATATTTGTCCTTTACTGGTGCTCAACACCAATTTCTGGTCTACTCCTTGCTGAAGAAACAGCAGGATCCTGGAAATGGAACGCGGCTGCCATCCTTTCTCCTCACACATGGAGATGTAGGCCTTCCAGGTACAATGATATATCTTCCAAGAGGAAGATTCACGCTCCCAGCATCGTTGGAATCAGAGTCCGAAAGCCCCCAGTTCCTCAACAACTGGCTCTCAATAGCCAAGCCGTTAAAACCAGTGATGGTAAAGCAGGATGGAGAATTGGACCTTGAAACAACAGGTCTTCTTGTACCGGCAGGCGCCAGGGGGTGTCTGCAAGCAGGCGCACCATGTCTGCGTACCAGGGACCCTGGAGCCAATCTAGGGCAATCCAGTATTACTGGAATCCCCTCGGCCTCCACTCTGCGGAGTAGATGTGGTAAGTGTTTCAGCAGAGGAAAGGCATAGATCAGCTGATACTGATCCCAGGGAGCCACCAGCGCGTCTGCCCAAGGATCTCTTGGCCTGGACACAGATCTCGGTATCTTCCGATTGAGACGGGAGGCCAGCAGATCCATGTCTGGTGTGCCCCATCGCAGGCACAGTAGCCTGAACACCTCCGGATGAAAACGCCCATCCTCCTGGGTCCAACAGCTGGCGACTTAGATAGGCCGCCTGCCAGTTCTCCACTCCTGGGATGTAAATGGCCGACAGGGCCGGTACATGTCACTCTGCCCACTGAAGGATAGGAGCGAACTCCCATGCGGCGGCTGAGCTTCTTGTTCCTCCTTGGCGATTGACGTATGCCACCACCATGGCGTTGTCTGAGTGGATCCTGATCGGATGCCCTCAAAGTCTTATCGATGGCATCAATGCCAAACCAAAGGGGAGAGCCACAAACTGGTAGTGGGCTTCTCAAACTGCAAATCGCAGAAACCTCTGATGACGAAGGCATATGGTTATGTGCAGGTACGCATCCTGGATGTTCAAGATTGGACGTACCCCTTCTTTTGAGGACTACAAAACAGGTTTGCGTAGAACTCCTGGCAACGTTCCGATTCCGGAACAGGTACTATCACCCCGTGATTCAGCAGGTCCCTTACTGCCCCCAATAGGGCCTCCAGGCAAGCCGGGAATACGGGTATGCTGGAGGGGGGGGGGAAGAATAGATTTTGCGGCCAAGAGAGGAACTATCTTGTAGCCTGAGGAAATCAGATTGCAGACCCATTGGTTGGACAGCCGAGAGGCCCACCGGGCTGCAAACTCGCAAAGGCGACCCCATCACCCGTGTTGCGGGCAGGGGCAAACCTTCATGCGGTAACACTTTTGCTCGCAGAAGCTTTGGTCCTTCAGAGGTTGTCCTGTTGGGCTGGGGGCGCTTGGCCGAAGCCCCAGGCAGATGAAAAAGCTGTTTGTGAGCGGAAAATGAGGGCCTTTGCCTACGGTGTGGCTCCTTAGCCTTCCTGGCCTGTGGGAGTAGTGTACTCTTACCACCTGTGGCATTTTTAATAATGTCATCCAAAGAGCCTGTCTCCAAGGAAGGGAAGATCCGTCAGGGCTTTCTTAGATGCCTGGTCAGCAGACCAGCATTTTAGCTAAATCAGGCGCCTCAGCACCACTGCTGGCATTGAAGCCCTGAACAACAGAGGGAGAATGTCCAGGGCCACGTCACAAATGTACTTCAGGCCTTGCACTAATTGGTCTGCTAGTTCCACGGAGACAGGAGAGGCCTGTTGCTCTCCCAATTCATGGTGCAAAAGTTTTGCCCACTCAATGAGTGTCTGCGACACAAGTGCGGATGCTAGTACTGGTTGCATAGTTGACCCCCCACAATTGTAAACAAGGAACGAGCCAATGCCTCTGCCTTCCTGTCTGTGGTATTCTTAAAAGGGAGGAGTCCCCTCTACCGCGATCGTGGTTACTTTGTTTAACCTGGATACTGGAGGATTCACAACCAGAGGAGCCAATCACTTTTTGAGAAGGCTCTCCTCAAAAGGGGTAATGCACCTCCATGTATTTGTGGACCGAAAACGTCCGTTGAAGTCAACCCCATTCCTTCTAAATGAACTTATCGAAATAAGACAGATACGGGCACAACTTAGGTCAGGGGTGCCCAACCTTTTGAAGAGTGAGGGCCACTTAAGCGACTTGGTAACCGGTCACAATGAGTGGCGCAGAAGGATGACAGTTCCATGTCCACTCTGCCTATGCAGAGCAGACGCGGATACAACCCACTCTACTCTCTGGGCCCTTGGATGCCTGTTTCCCAGATAGAAGGGGACGGATTGGAGGTTGGTGGGGTGTAAATGGGCAGAAGTACATTTACATCTGCGGCTCGTTAGAGGTAAATGGAGGGTCAGACTAATAGGCCCTATTGACACTAAGACTGTTTCCACACTGATGCGCTGTGGGCATTTTTTAATCACCTTTGCACCCATGCACTGCCTCCATCTTGGCAATGGACGAATTGAGGACCGCCAACAAAGCATCCAGAGGCACTGCTCTGTCTGCAGGCAAGCCGGTTGCAATTGCCTGGATTTCAGCGGAAGAAACCCCAGTTTCTGAAGCCATGCTGACCCTACCCTGTCTGCCCCCTGTTGGGGACTTAGAGTGATTGTCCCACCCTCCTAACTGCTGCTGGCTGAGGGGCTCTTTCCAGCAGGACTCACCACCCTGACTGGTTCTGCACTGTCCAGCTAATAGTGCCTGTGTCAGCTCCTAGGTGCATAGGAGACCACATTGCGCTGTGCAGTGCTGCTCTGAATGGCGCCGAAACTGATCAAAAATGTGTTCAGGCTTCAAGAAAATGGCCACCAAGTGTCCAGTGTAAAAGGACAATCACTTGGAAAACGGCCACCGAACACTGTATACCATGCGGGACAGCGAAAAACAAGCCGAGAAATGGCAGTAAAACAGCGATCGACACACCCTCAAGACACCTACACACATCCAGGGCACAGCCAGCCAGCACAGCCCCCCAGGGTGAGAGCCCCTGTCTATGACAAACACCGCTCAGCAGCCCATGCAGCATCCCCCACAGGGAAGGGGGGGGGGGAGAAGATAGAGAGAAGAGGGAGGCGAGGGACCCCCCAAATCGATGTCCCAGGGAATGCCCAGCTGCTCAGCCCCACCAAGGTAGGGAGAGCTGTACTTACTAGACCTGAGACATTCCATCAGACCCACTCTTCGATCAGTAAGGGGTGGCTGCTGGCCCCGGCCACTGTGATGCAGACAGCAGTAGCCTGGTCATGTGTGCCTTGGCGCATTAACGCTCACCGACCGCCCCTGGAGCTGAGGCATATTGTGGCTAACCCAGCGTAAAGCTCTGGTCTGCACACACTCGTTGGCCAGGCTGGGGAGACTACAAGGATAAGAGTGTCCAGCCTGCCACCCAGCTGGCTGTTGATAAAGAGCCTGTGATCTGCTATCTTGCGCAAAAAGCAAAGCTTCTGCAGAAACAAACACCAGAAAGGAGAGCAAGTCAATGCATAGTTAGAGAGGCTGGAACAGAGCAGGCAGAGAATGATAGCAACTTCCATTTGCAAGACATCTGATACTACCAGCGCCCCCTTTTCACACCAATAAACACTGTGCTCAGGGCAAGTACCCCCCCACTGTTCCAGTAAAGTTCCACCCATCATCATGCAAGTATGACACTGGAGAGGTCCTCCAGCAGTCCATATGTGTTGCTTGTTCTTAAAATGACCCACTAGGACTCATGGTATGGCTGGCCCTGCTTACAAGACAATTCCAACCAGGTGGAAAAACTATAAATCAAAACATAAGCAGCAATCATGAACATTCAAAAACATGTCCCAAGAAAAAGCAAATGCAGGGGTTACAAAACAAAAAAAAAAAAAAAAAAAAAAAATTGTATAAAGTATTCTGTGCATTTAGAGTGCTCAATACCAAAGTTCCAGGAACATTATCAAAGTCCATGTACTTCCTGGAAGAATCCAGGGTTCCAAAAAGCTTTTCAAACATTAGTAATTTAGCAATGAGGACAGCCAACTTTGACCTTGCCTAAGCCATTTTATATTGCTCCAAGATATTGTTAGGTAGCTTGACTTTCTCATGTAACCATAGTCTCTAAAAGGTGTGAGCGATTGGAAAAAAACTTTCCCAGCCTCAGACAAAATAATTTGCCATAGCCTTCCACAAAGCCAGTGTTCCCTTCTTTGCTAGATAGAAGCATAGGCAGGTCAAGATTGGCAGCATGTCCGTTCTATGCCAACAAGATGTTGTGTTGGAGGCCTTGAATGAAATGAGGTGAATAGTATCGAAGGAGGGCACCATGAGGCCCAGATGTCTCATTGAGAATCTGAGATCTCTCTTTAAATCACAAGGTCCAAACATGAGATCTAAGAGACCATGTTATTTTAGATACATCAACTAGCCATCATTGGCAAAGTAGATTCGCTACTTCAATGGCTGCCTATTCAACACAAAAAAAACAATTTTCAGCAAGAAGGCCAAATCAGAAAACCATTGCACTTCAAAAAGCAGAACATAAGTGTTTAGTGAGCAACTCTGTCTGTCCCATCTGTGTATTACATATCAAGATTATGAGAAACTTTTTTTTTATTATTATTATGCCTCTTTCGCATGGGGCAGATACCAACAGCAGATCCACCCACTCAGCAGGGGAATCTCTCCACTGATGCCCGCAAAGCAAGCGGATGATAGGTCCACTAATGCAGAGCGGACATGGCCTGCTGTTCTATGGATACACAGACTGCTTGTCAATTTCCAGACTGTCATCCGATGGATGGGGGAAACAGATTCATCTGTCTGTCAGTTTTTGTGCAGATTGAATGCTGGTAGGTGTGAGCAGACATGTCCGACTTCAACAACTGCATAAAGAATGGAGGTTCCAATTGAGTCTACCTGAAAGGCAGACCAGATTGGATCATCATATGAAAGGGGCTAAAATGGTTACCATTTACACATAGGCAAGATGCATTCCCTGCTGGTGGAGGACAGTCCCGCCCTCCCCCAAAAAAAAAAATGAACAAACAAAAAACCCAACACAAAAATCCATGCCATGTGATTTTATAATGTTACATTTTACTTTTAAAATCCATCCATACAGTTTCCAGCAAGTAAGAACAGTCCAATCACAGGAATAGGTTAAATATCCCATTTACATAGCACTGAGAATACTCATCTCATACTTTCTGAAAAGGCTTGTTTAGCTGCTCTGATAAAAATGTAATACAGATCTGAATGACATTCAGGTAATACAATAAGGGGAAGTAGAATAACCAGAAGATGTGCAGAGATAAGAATGCAGAATGGCTTGCATGTGGTAGTTCAGTGGTTCAGTCTGGTATACCCTACAGAAGGAACTGGACAGCCTCGTCTCTGGTGCATATAGAAGAGCCTTTGTACAAATGTGAATCAAAAGTGTAAAAGCCAAATCCAACCAAAATCAATGTTAGACATGGGCACCAGTGTGAGTAGTTTTGACTCCCCCCCAGAGTAGCATGGTATGATCTTGCAGCAGGTGCATATATTCAGAACAGTCACTCTTGCAGCCCCCTCCACTTTATTGGAACAAATTGGGGAGTTGCAATGGCACTTGCTGGCTTTAGAATGCCCACAACAGTTTAGTGGAGGATCCAAAGCCCCTTTAGGAAGTAGAACTAGCAAGCATTCAATTCAGCTTAACATCAAAATGTTCATTTTGTCTTTAAAAGATTGTGACAACCAAGCTTAAGGTCTTCGTAGAATAAAGATTACAGCCAGTGGCCTTGCAAGTTTATAATATCCCTTTAATAAAAAAAAAAAAAAAAAAAAAAAAAAAACGCTAAATATAAATTTATAATCTGTGTAGTGAATTGGGGTTTGGAGTTCAGAAATAGAAGAAAGACTAACAAAAATATACATCCCTTCAAAATAGTGATAAAGAGGAAGACAGTGCAGTACAAAAATAGTCAGCAAAACTGGTGAACAGTTTCTTCTTATAAATAGTTTTAATTTTCAAAATATATATATCCAGAAGTTAAATCCAAGTAAAAAGTAAAAGGAGAAACACAGAAATAAGATACAAGTGAATGAAGTTAAATAGCTTTTCAGGCAAAAAACATTCACGGCCAGAAGCAAACCCTAAGCGCCAGCAATAATTGCCCAAAACCCATTAGCATTTCATAGCAACAACTGAATCAGACCATTGTGTACGTGTCAAGTTTACTATTCACTGTACAAACTTGCTTCAGCAGCCATTAGGTATAGCTATGTTCAAAGCTGACTACAATGTAGACCTTGTTACATCATGGGTTCTTTAAAGATGAACTCCAGCTTTTGATATACTTTACATAGTTCATTTGGGCCAGCTTGGCCCTAACTGTCGCTTACAAACATGCAAGCCTACTGGATGGGCAGAATAAACTGTATATAGCTGCTGCTACATACAGCACTGTGGTCTGGGTTTGAGTCAAGACCTTCCAGTATCATACCCAGAACATAGTATCTGAGCAGCACATGGGGGCTGGGGGACATAGGTTGTTTGAGCCAAGCTGACCAAAATGAGCCATGTAAAGTATATATAAAAAAGCTGGCGTTGAGCTTTAAGGATCAAGGGGAATATGAAGCTGCACACCAGTTCCCAGCCCAATCACCGTGTGTAGAGAAAAAAAAAAAAAAAACCCCCAAACAAAAAAAAAAAAACAAAAAAAAAAAAAAAACCTGCTTCAGCTTGTCTCCTCCCAAGCCCTGGCCCTTTGATGCATGTCACCATCCCATGGGCTTAAGTCCTAGCCATAGACCTCTAAGCCTCAGGGAGGGTGAAATGCATCAGTGGGGTGTGGGTTGGGAGGAGACCAGCTGAAGCGTTCATACATATGGTGATTGGGCTGGCAACTGGTGTTCATCTCCTTATTCTGATACTTTCAGCATGCTGGACAAGCCATGTTCGATGCCAGCAGCATTGAAGCCACTGGTATGGTTGCATGTTTGTGCTTGGAGCAGCACCCTTCCCATTATTAGAGTCATGGGCCCTTTGGTGTAAAGTTATGTTTCAGCAGCTGTCAAAAATATAGCCCACACCTTTCCAAAAGTAAAGAGCAAGCCCACCAAAAAATTTGCAATTGTGGGCGGAGTGGGCCCTCAAGGCAAAATCAAAATGAACCAAGGGCTTGCCCAACATGTGCCTGACCTGTAATTTCTTTATATACTCCTATGGAGGATACAGCAGAATACACAGAATTTTAGTGGATTCTCCCACAATATGGAAGAACACAGGCAGTCAACAGTAACTACAACTTTTTAGCCAAGCTTTGTCCTGGCAAAGTCAAAAAGTGGATGGATGGACCAGAGCCCTCAGCAGCAGATTTAAAGGAGAAAAAAAAAAGGGGGGGGGGAGAAAAGCAGACTAATGTGCTACAGAATTTATTTTAAATGGATGCTATGACTAAAAAGATAATTCAGGGTTTCTGGGGGGCTTCACCAGGACAAGAACACAGAACTAGACAGGTCTGCCAAACTTAAGAATGCTTTCTGCCCAACCACAACAGGACCCCATCATCTTTTGAATGCATTTCCTCAGGAATTTTGTTCAGCTGTCCAGAGCTCCCAGTTCTTAGAATTTGAGCCCTCTAAACATGTAGCTTTTTTAAATGGATGCCCCATTAAACAAATTTGGGACCATAGACTGGTGGCCCTCTTTCTAGGACTTTTCTCCCATACCTGGAATGAGTATGAAGATCAGAGGCATCAGATTTGGCATTTGCCCATTTGTTCCAAATTAGATACAGCTACTGAAGCAAACCACTTATGGCAGCCACCTAACATTCAAAAGGAGAGGTCACAATGGAAAGCTCCATTTTCTTATTACAGGTTTACTTTAAAGGCCAGAGAGTACAAGGTAATAGAAGGCTGGTGGGGCAGACCTCATGCTTGATTTTGTCAGCCATGGATCATTCAGTGCTTTTAGGATAGGGGAGGGAGGAATGTGAAGAAGGAGTTGGCCTACAACTAAGTGCTGAATTAAGCTAATTTTTAGCAGTCATGCAAGTATTCTTTGCACTAAGAGTGTAATTTCAGCATTGACTGCTTTACTACCAGGGAGATCATTTCCTAGCTCAAGTGACGGAAATGTTTGCTCAACTAGCAAACTAGATAAAGAAATGTAAAGAATTAAAATGAAAGTTAATATTTGATAAAAACATATGCCATTATACACCAACATCATTTTAGGACTTGAGGTAGTGTCAAAAACGTATATATAGTTTTAAAACCCCCCTACAAGCCATTTCAAAGGATTAGTAGTGCTAATGTCATATCTGTATTTAAGTGCACTAATGTTAAGGACTTAAGAGTTTTACTGGTGGTGAGAATGCTCTCATCTGTTTAAGCAGACAAGATGTCCCTTAAAATGGTTTTTCATCATCCTGCCTTGTGTTTTGGCACTTGGCCGTTACGGGTTCTGTTATTTGTCTCATATAACAAGTTCTGTTGAAAGCAGAGATGCAACTTGTCAGAACAAAAATTCAATTGGGTTAGAAAAGCTCTTTAAGACATTGCTAATGTACATACTGATGAGGAACCCTTATTTGGCTCAGAAAAGCAACAGTACAACATGACAAAATAAAGAGACAAAAAGATTAGACTACCACATGACAGAAAGGGCAAAAACAAAATCAAGGCAGCATTTACAGGCGCTACAATTAAAGACAGACATCTTAAATAAAAGTGTAGCGTTCCAACTACACGACAACATTTAAAAACCTTTAAATAAAAACAAAAAAAACTTAAAATTTATTGCAGCAGGAAACTTGTGCTTTACACAAGATTCTGACAATGTGACCATGTTCCTTAACGTCCAAGCTACAATCGCAGCTTACCCTCACAGCTTAGACGCTAGGAGTTGGTAATTAAAAACAAAAAAAACAGGAAAAGAGGAAAAGCCTCAAGGTAATGTAGCTGCGCAGCAGGCACTCGTCTCATCTAGAAAGAAGCCCGCACACTAGAAGATCCTCTTGCGTTTCATGTAGGAGTCTGCATAGTGTCCACCAAGGCCTTGTGAATGCTGTCCAACATATCCTCCCTCGGGGCTTGGCTCAGGCGATGGGATCAAGTGAGAAAAGCCTCGTTTTTGGGCTCCAATCGGAGTCTGAAAAAGAAAGGGTTTTAAAAGTTTAGAAATTGTGTTCTATAGCCATGTCGGTTAAAGAAAACTGCAGTGTTGGCCCTTCAGAGTTCACCTCTGAACTAAAAGCACTTCATTTTATGCTACGGAGATAAAAAAAATAAAAACCCCACACACAATGAATGGGACTGCACAGAGCAAGTATAACTTCCCCATTTTCCTTTAGAATCACTTTTACACTTAGTGGTTGTAAACCCTAAAGCCCCATACACACTATCAGATTATCTGCTGAGTGTTTCCTTCAGATTTACCAAAACCATATAATATGAGGACAAACCTTAGGAGTTTCAATGTGTATGCAATCAGGCAGGCCCTTCTACTACATGGTTTTGGTAAATCTGAAGGAAAAACTCAGCAGATAATCTGATAGTGTGTATGGGGCTTTACAGACCACTTGGCCCTACAGGTAAAACCTTAATCCAGGCTTACCTGTAGGTCAAAGAAATATCTCCTAAACCTACACAGTTTAGGAGATATTTGCAAATGACAGGCCCTGCTGTCTGTCCACGGCGCATGCACAGGGTTGACGCCATCACGGCTTCATCCAGTCAGAGCCGAAGCCGCGATATCCGGAAGTCTATGCATAGTAGCTCATTATGCCTTTGCCTTGCAGGGTCTATTTTAATTTTAGTAAGGCTTTACTTCCTCTTTAACCAATTATTCCTGGAAAGGGTAGAAGAGTGTTCAAGTGGTTTCTACTCCATTAGATGCACCCAGAATCTCTCCTGTTCCCAGTTCAAAAATTGAAGCAGACTAAAGCCTGATACACGATCGGATTTGGGGCAGGGAATTGTGTGATGACAGACTGTCTGCCTAAAATCCAACTGTTTGTTGGCTGTAAGTTGGACAACAATTGTCTGATGTAGCATACTAACATTGAATGGCAGGCTAGCAAATTTTCAGCAGACAGTATTGTCAGATTTTCATATCGTGTACACAAGTCCAAAGTACAAACACACATGCTTGGAATCAATGCTCACCAAAACATGACATTAGCAGAAAGTGCCCAAAGGGTGAAGCTCAAGAGCTAAAAATTCCAAGTAGTACATCACTACGTTCAAGTTTGTTGTCTTGCATATAAAATGGCACACAATTGTCAGCCAAGTTTCTGCCACATGCCCTTTGGACAAAAGTCTGATGCTCCGTTGGCCATCAGATCATGTATTCTGCAAACAGCAAGGGGCAAGGCTAAAATGATCAAGGCTATTCTCACCACAACCCCCCCCCTAAAATTTTGCCCAGGACCACCCACCTCATGTGTTGCCCACCTAATACTAGTCATTTTTCTTCAGAGGTCTGCCGTGATTGCCCCCCCCAAAAAAAGACACCCCACCACACACCCACAAATAAACACATCACATAAAAACACTGGTCTTACTTTACAGGAATTTCCAGAGGTTAGCACTTGATCTTCATAATCCAAAAGCACTCCTCCTGGACTGGTAGGAGGCATGCCCACAGCCTGCAGAAAACACAGCAGTTTACATCAGATGCAAGATAGAACTACAACCCAACACTCCATGCAAACAGTTTTGGCTCCAGTACAAACAAGCGTCTCACTTTGTTCAGGTGAGTCTGCTGCAGCCCAGCATGTAATCCACTGGTGAAGTAAGAGGTAGGGGATCCAGCGCTAAATGGAGGCAGAGGAGCTGGCATACTGCTACTGCGCTCTCGATATCTTGAAGGTGGTGAGACCTGTAGAAAACATTCCTGGGTGATTCTTACAGTTACAACGGTTTTCAGAATAACTACCTACAAGCATTTAAATTCACGATTCTAGTACTTTAATGAAAAAACAAAACACAAAACCCAGTATATTTTTAAGAGGGGCACCAGCACAGACCTTAAAGTATAACTAAAGGCATTAGCTGGGTATTAGGTGGAGGCAGTTGAGCCATGCCAGCAAGGAATCCCTATAGATGTGAATAGGACACGAAATAGCCAACTGGCTCACTTCTAAAACTGCAACGCTTGTAAATCCCCTCCTAAGTGGAAGTCAACGTGTCCCAATGCCATCCTGTGGAACACTAAACAGGGGGTGCAAAAGCTCGACAAACCAGGGCACTTACCAGCCTAAGCTGCAGGGCCCAGTAGGCCCAAACCTCACCCCCACAGTGGTCATGCCCCAGGACCTCCTCAGTTATAGGAGGCAGGGGGGGGGGGGGGTGGGGGAATAAATAAATAAATAAAAAAACACACGTCCAACGTATGTACATACATAAATAGATGTCAGCATTACAAGCCATCAATGCGCCCCGCTGATACCACCTGTGGAAGGGAATTCCACATTTTTGCCGCTCTTACAGTATAGAACCCCCTATACAGTTTAAGGTTAAACCCCTTTTCTAATTTTAAAATGAGTGGCCACGTGTTTTGTTTAACTCCCTTCCGAACACATTTTATACCCATTGTGGGGTCACCAGTAAGGCATTTGTAAATGGAAATCATATCCCCTCTCAAGCGTCTCTTCTCCAGAGAAGTTCAGTGCTCGCGGCCTCTCTTCATAACTAATATCTTCCAGACCCTTTATTAGCGTTACTGCTCTTTGTACTCGCTCCATTTCCAGTACATCCTTCCTGAGGACTGGTGCCCAAAACTGTACAGCATATTCCAGGTGCAGGTGGACCAGAGTCTTGTAGAGTGGGAGAATTAGCGTTTTATCTCTGGAGTTACTCCTCTTAATACATGCCAATATTCTGTTTGCTATGTTAGCAGCAGCTTGGCATTGCATGCCATTGCCAAGCCCATCTACTAGGACCCCCAGGTCCTTTACCATCCTAGATTTCCCTCGGACATGGTGGGGCGTGGCTAGCCTTGGACGAAGATGGCCGCCTAACTCCTCAGCTCCGTCCGGCCTGTGCCCTAAACTCACATTACTGGGGACTATTAGCGTTGTTTCGTTAACGGAACATGGGCACGTCTTCCCGCAGCCGCTCTACATCGCGTTCCCGTTCTCCGAGGGACGCTGATACCCGTGCTCCTCCAACGATCCCGGAGCTCTTCAGAAGTCAGGGACCTAATATGGCTAATCCTCCCGCCCGCGGCCATATCGGAATCACGCTGACTCCTACGGATCAACAAACAGCACAAGAGGTCCTTGTTCAGCCACAACACCAACACCCAAGCCTTCAGGACCTGCGGGCAGTGGCGACCGATATAAAGGACACACTCACTGCCGCCATTGCTGACCTCCGCAGAGAACTGCAAGTGATCTCAGGCAGTGTACAGGTGGTGGAAAACCAAGCTGTACAACAACAACAAGCTCTGCAAAGAACCGATCGACGGGTGGACACTCACACAATGCAGCTCCGCGACATCCAGCGACACGTTGAGGACATTGATAACCGGGGCCGCAGGCATAATCTCAGAGTGCGCGGCCTACCGGAATCAATAGACCAAGACCAACTTGTTCCGGCAGTAATAGCCATCTTTAATCGCCTGCTAGAGAGACCCCCGCAAACTGCCATCACAATGGACCGCGTACACAGAGCTCTTCGCCCGAAGGGTAAGGAAGCAGATCCGCCGAGAGATGTGGTGTGCTTTGTAAATGACTTTTCAATAAAAGAAGACATCCTAAAGAAAGCCCGAGAACGACCGCAACTATTACACGAAGAGCACCAAATCCAAATCTTTCAGGATCTGTCGGCAATCACCTTACGGCACAGAAGAGATCTCCGTCCATTGCTGGAAGTTCTCAAACGAAGAGAGATAAGGTATCGCTGGAGGTTCCCATTTGCCCTCCAAGCCACACATCTGGGCCGAATAGCTACCTTGAGAGTCCCTGAAGAACTGGACCTCTTCTGCCGCACGCTGGACATACCATATGTGGACTTACCGAACTGGTATGCCGATTTCCACATCCCTCTCCGCAGCTATTCGAGCTTGGATTCTGACCTAATGGAGACCCAAACCTCTCACTATCGGCGCCGCAGATCACCATCCACAGGCAGACCAGGAGGGGGGCCTCAAGCTCGACTACCTCCTGCGAGCCCGACGGCGGCACCACTACCGCGGAGAGCCCGCAGAGACCGCTGAAGTGGTGAGCATTCTTATGAGATGTATGCCCAGGTTTTCTTTATTTTGTTCTCGCTCTGGTTCCCTTTTTTTTGTGACTTTTTTTTTTTTTAATACTGTTACCGTTATACGAGCACAGCCGATGCCGCTCTTTGATAAGTTAATTGACTTGGCTCCAAGTTGTGACTCCCCCTCAAGTATACCCTGCACTTCAGATGACAACAGCCCGGTCAGAATGCTCAGTGCCTGGATGCTCTGATACCGAACTATAAACGAGGTATTATTTCTTACCACGACCCGCTGACTATCCTATTAGAATGACACCTAATACTGATGTGCATACGATACTGGAACTTTTACAGTCTGCTAGTCTCTATGGATTGCTACTTGATTTTCCTATTCTACATAGCTGGACAAGAAGATTCGCCATTTTGGGATTCGGACATTGATGTCTCGCTAATACCACACGGCGATGGATATTAGTTCAGCCTCCCTGCTTGAGAGACGCATATCTCTCTGCTTGTCATCAACGCAACCCATGACTGCCAAGCACCTTGCTAAGATACTCAGAACGTTATCCTTATTATGGCATAGACTCCTGGATGAACTGCTGAAGGATGATACCTTGTCTTCTTTGTAATCCATAACTATGTCTTTTTTCTCTTTTTTTTTTTTTTTTTACAGCAGTAACAGGGAGCTTTCCATAGCAATCTGGTGGACGGTATGTAAAGAGTCTAATAGTTGCAAAGTTAGTGTACCGGAAAATCTTCATTAGCATAACTCAAAATCAGACAGATATCACGGGGGGGGGGGGAGGATTAGGCTTTAGCATAACTAGGTTTGCCTTAATATCCTGTGAGATACCACGAATAGCGGGGGGGGGGGGGAGGGGGGGGGCGGGAGAGAACCTCCTGTGGGGCGGGGGGGAGAGGGGGGATAGTGTATCCTCTGCTGGTGATGATAGTTCTGACAACGGATAAGATCTGAGGATTCGCTCTGCCCACGGTCTCTTCTCGTCACGGGGGGGGGCCTTTTCCAACACCCACCACCAGAACAGCTCCTTCTCTAAGATGGTGATTTACATGAGTTTAGAGTGGTATAAGAGGCTATGCACTGCTTATAGAATATATCTTTGATCCAGCTTTTTAACCGGGTTGCCTCCCATTTTAATTGGGAGTGAGAGACATAACAATTGTTAGCAGGGGGGAGAGTTAGATGTTTCTTACTGTTTGATATTTCATATCTGCCTTGGAGTATTTATATATGCTGTTATGTTCCATCAGCATATAGTTCCGGCTGTAATTTTTATAGTTAAATTCTCTACATAGTGAATGGCTTTAACTGATGATTTCACATTTCTACAGTGTTCTTTATTTTAACGCCGATTTACCGACCTTCTATAGGGGAACACCCCCTTATGTACCAAGCATTGTCATATGCATTAATATCGTAATGCTTGACTTAAGCTAGGCGCCTTGACTTCTAAATGCAATAATTATTCACCCGACACTGCCCTCCCCTAACCATACTCCTTAACCTTATGACGATTATGGTTTGGGCCATGGGCCGGATGGACGACACTTATTTGTGACTCTTTAATTGTTAGGGATTGGTCCTTGGACCTCCATAGTACATAGGTGGAGGTCTTCTGACCCTACTCCTGATACCTGTCTCGAAATATTTGACTATACCAATTCGCACCCTTGTCTTCGTCCAGGACTGAACCAACCCCACAACGGTGGCACATTGCTATCACACTGCATACAAGCCTTTTTGTGACGCCACTGGTTATTCATGGCAATTGTACATTTGTAGTTCCCTGGATCCCTGGAAGTTCCTAGAGAATCCCTTGCCATTTATTGTTTAGTTCCCCGATATTAACCAGTCGACTTCACTTTTAGTTGAGGACAGACGCAGATTTCTGAGAGCTTACAGACCTCAAACTTCAGTACCAGCTTTGCATTACTACGAACACTTGCCTCTAGATTGCCAAGCTTCACTCTCCTCACCAGCATACGCACTTCTTACAGACGCTTATTATACGTTAAAATCATAGTTTAACAATGCCTACTCGCACGAATACATCACTTCCTCTTAGAGTTAAAATTGTTTCGCTTAATGCTAAAGGATTAAATGTTCCAGAGAAGCGATCCAAGCTTCTTCTTACAATGCACAGAAATTTGGCTGATATCATTTTTTTGCAAGAAACCCACTTCAAGACCAATTCCGTCCCAAAAATTTGTGATCATAGGTACACCATAGCGTTTCATGCAACTTCCCCGCTAACGAAATCTAAAGGAGTATCTATCATCTTCCACAAAAACTGCCCATTTATACTTACTGACCAGCTCATAGATCCCAATGGTAGGTTCATTTTTCTTAAAGGAACATACGCTGGCACCACTATCACCCTGGTAAATTTATATGCCCCCAATACCCAGCAAGTTACTTTTTTTAGAGAAATAACATCTTCTCTGATCTCTTTTCAAGAAGGGATAGTAATTTTTGGGGGGGGACTTCAATGTTCCCCTTAACCCCGTCCTCGACACGTCCTCAGGCACATCCTCAATTCCCTACAGAGCTTTGAAATCCATTAACTCTTCGCTGACGACCGTCTTACTACACGACACATGGCGAACATTATTTCCAGACTGCAAAGACTTTACGTACTATTCAGCTCCCCATGACCGATACTCCCGTATCGATTTCTTCTTCCTTTCGCAGAAGGATCTCCCAATGTTACAATCCGCTTCTATTGACCCAATGGTTCTTTCGGATCACCATCAGATTTCAGTGACACTGCAGTTCCCAACGACTAAATCGGCAGCTCCTATATGGAGACTCGATCCTTCGCTGCTCACAGACCCTGTCATGTTAACAGAAATCTCTACCCAGTTAAATAATTACTTTAAGGAAAATCGTGAGTCAGACACCTCCCCACTTAACAATTGGGCGGCTCATAAATGTGTGATACGGGGAACTCTTATGGACTTAGCAGCCAAACGGAAACGGGAAAAAAAGAAAATATATGTTGATCTCCTAGCTACCATTAAGAAACTAGAGTTAATACACAAACGCACACAAGCACTAGCGACGCTCCAGGATCTCACGAAAGCACGTATACAACTTTTGGAAATATTAGATAAACAAGTCAAACGTAGATACATTCTGTCCAAAAAAACATTTTACGAATATGGAAACAAATCCAGCAAAATGTTAGCCAAAGCGCTCCAAGCCAAAAGAGCTTCCACTACTATCCACTCGATAACAGATCCTACAGGAAGACGGCTTCATAAATCTACCGATATAGCCAATCATTTTGTTCAATACTACACTAAACTCTATAACCTTTCCCCAACGGACCCGCCCTTAAGCTCCCCGTCAAAACTAGATCGCATCAAAGATTTCCTACACCAATACAGTCCTACCCCCATCTCAGACGATACGGCTCGAGACCTGGATTCTCCCCTGACGATAGAAGAAATAGCGAAAGCTTTGAAGCAACTTAAACCTGGTAAGAGTCCGGGTCCCGATGGCCTCACTGTAGTATATTACAAGACCTTTGCAGACATTTTACAGCCTCATTTTCTATCGGCCTTTCAATCCCTCTCGGAACCTGTATCCCCACCAGCTGATTTATTGCAAGCTCACATAACGGTAATTCCAAAACCAGGCAAAGATCCCTCTGTTGTGACCAATTATAGACCTATCTCCCTTTTAAATGTTGACCTAAAATGGTATGCAAAAACCTTGGCCAATAGAATACTACCGCTTCTCCCACAACTTATCGGCCTAGACCAAGTAGGATTTGTCCCTGGTAGAGAAGCTAGGGACAACACCCTGAAAGCAATAAACATTAATCATTGGATAACTACATCTCAGAAGCCTGGTTTTATGCTGTCGTTGGACGCGGAGAAGGCATTCGACAGGGTGGCCTGGGACTACATGTCAGAAGTTCTCAAGGCGATACATCTACCCCCAAGAATGCTAAATCTAATACAAGCCCTTTATTCAAACCCTACGGCAAAGGTTCGGGTTAACGGTCACCTGTCGGATGCCTTCTCCGTGTCGAACGGTACGCGTCAGGGATGCCCTTTGTCCCCTCTTATATTTATTTTGACCCTAGAACCTCTCTTGCGAAGACTTAGAGCTAACCCCGACATCCGAGGAATAGATGTAAAAGGCCACACATATAAGGTAGCTGCATTCGCAGACGACATTCTCCTATTTCTCACCACCCCACTTACCACCATTCCCAATCTTTTGCAGGACTTTGCTCATTTCAAGACCATATCTAACTTGCAGATCAACTTCAATAAATCTAATGCCTTAAACATCTCCCTACCTGAATCTGTATGTGCCCTCTGTCGTACTAATTTTCCTTTTCTTTTGGAAAGCTAAATCCATCACTTACCTAGGCATCCAACTTCCTGCCTCCCTGGCAGACCTCTATTCTCTTAATTACACTCCCCTGTTGAAGAAGATAACCTCTGACTTTCTGAAGTGGTCCCCAGAACGTTTTTCTTGGTTTGGACGGATTGCCATAATCAAGATGAACATTCTTCCACGTATCCTCTACCTACTCCAGACGATCCCGATAAGACTTCCTCCTAACTTTTTTCCACGTTTCGAGCCTTATGCACACGTTTTATCTGGAACAAGGGCCGTCCCCGTCTTAGTTTCTCAAAATTGACTTCTCCAAAGCTTAGGGGCGGAGTAGGTCTGCCCGACATTCGCAAATATCAGGTGGCCTGCCAACTTACCAGACTGATTGATTGGCACAATCACGCACCGCTTAAAGATTGGGTCAATCTTGAACAAGCCTTTTCTCCCATCCCTTTGACGTCCCTTCCGTGGATCGACTACAAACTCCAATCTAAAATGCATAAAACTCATCCTTTGATAGCCCCAACATTAAACGCCATGCAATGGGCGAGTGTCCAATACGGCATTTCATCAGCTAATGGACCCCTGACCCCCCTTAGGGGTAATCCAGATTTTAGTCCCGGGATACACTAGTCATTCCTAGAACCAGACTGGCCCCACACCACAGTCCGAGCAATGCACTTCATTTGCAATGATACCATTTGTTCTAGAAGCGACTTAGCAAACATGATAGCTCAGGATACTTTCCCATTTTGGACTTACATACAGATCCGACATTTTTTACTCAATAAACATCCCAGCCCACAATGGTCTAGAGCATTGACCCCATTCGAAGATTTATGCTATGTCACAGAACCCCGCCGCCATTTGATCGCGCTGACTTATTCCCTTCTCTTTAAAGAATGGGATAAATCAGATATGCGAATAAGGCAGAAATGGGCCTCCGATCTACAGATACACATTCCTGAAACAGATTGGGAAGATATTTTCAGATTTGTCCATAAGGGCTCCATAAATGCACATACACAGGAAAATGCTTTTAAAATAGCATCCAGGTGGTACAACACACCTTATAAATTACATATTATAAACCCGACTAACTCACAGATGTGTTGGAGATGCAAGACGGAAATTGGTACATTTATTCACATCTGGTGGACATGTCCCCACATTGTGCCGTTCTGGACAGAGGTTCACAAGCTGATAACCGATATCTCAACCTTTCGATTAGACATGCCCCCTGCTCAATTCTTGCTACATTATTCCAACAAACCATCACGATCTTATTTTCAATCTTTGGCTATGCACATGGTCAACGCTGCTAGATTGTGCATTCCTTGCAAATGGCGCACGCCCAACCCTCCATCACTGATTGACTGGTTCCACCGAATTGATACGATTATGTCAATGGAGGACCTTATACACCAAGCACATGATACACCTACAAAATTCACGACTATTTGGACATGTTGGATTCATTTTAAAACAACAGACCAATACAAAAGTATTATTCAAAATAACCCTACATGACCACTAGTATACACTACTTTGATTTTCATTTTCCTTTTCATGACGCTATCTTACTGTATTGTGAGGAGCGCTTTACTTTACATGTGTTTCCCCACCTTTTACTATATATTATTTGGACGGGCTTTTAGACATAGCACTATATTACATTTTTGGTATCTCGCTTAGCTATGGAGGCTATTGTTATACCTATGCAAGAGGACACACCCACACTTACTGACTCAAAACGCCATAGATGATTCCGAATGTTTTAGCAACTTACAGGCATATCTACAGATGTCTTTACGGAAGCTGAAAGGTGACGGGTTACTATCAATTACAAGGGAGGAGAGGCGAGGAAACCCACACACTGATGTTTAGGCTGCATTATATATTCTCCTGGTAGGAGATGATTTGAACTATCTGTATAATACGGGGCCGTATGGACCCTGTTCCTTCTGTTCTTTACATATGTTCACTGATTTACTAGTTTTCCTATGTTTGTACATTGTAATAAATTGCCTTACCAACAGCGGCTGCGTCCGCTGCTATACTATGGTATTCTTTTTTGAACTGATCTTTCGCTGTTAATATATAAGTTGTTTAACCTGCTTGTACTGACTTATAATAATCTTCAATAAATATTGTTTTAAAAAAAAAAAAAAAAAAAAATAAAAAAAAAAAGATTTCCCTCAAGTATTTGTCTTGGACCTGTAAAGCTCCTCGTCAACCAGCAGGATCACCAGGTGTGTCAGTCTGTTGCCCACAGGGCCCAGTGACTAATGGTAGACAATACAGGCCAACCCCGCTCTTGTATGCTGAGCCCGGGTACAGTTGCACTTAGGTTGCTGGCTGTAGTGACTGATCAAGATCGGGCCCATCACTGCCCAGATAGGGGTGTTAGGAACAGGCCTAGACATTACAGGGAGTCTCAAAGTTGTTCAGAAAGCGCCTATTGGACACTAGCACAAAAAACTGAAGCTTGGCTGAGCTGGAAGGGGTTGCACCTGGGCAGAGGCCTGCCTTTTTTCCTGGCTAGTGTCCATTCACCTCAAGGCAGTAACAACCCATATAGTGATACATACAGTGATTACTTAACTCCTGTGAAGCTTGGCCTCCACAATTATTGTTTACCTTATTCCTGGGCTCTAATGAACTCAGATTTGGCACAGTACGGTCCCGGCTTTGGGAAGAGGTTTGAGGTGGTAGCTCCTGACAGGATAGAGGAAGAAAAAAAAAATAAAAACACATAAAAATAAAATACTCGCATCACAGCCAAAAATGCAATGTGAACATGTATAGAAGAGTCATAAAAAAAAAAAAAAAAAAAAAAAATGCAATGCCTCATTGGACTTTTAGTGTAACCACAGCTGGAGGGCCAAGGATGCCCAACCTGGCTATACAGTAAATAGGGTAGCCAAGGCAAACTTTTGTAAAAACTAAAGATTCCAGCGCAGAATATTTTGTACATTTGTGTCATATTTCAGGTCTGCCTATGTAGTGTTTTTTTGTTTGGCAAGGGTTTCATTTAGTTATGACAGCAAGTTTAGCTATGGCCTTCCACAAGATTTTGAAGAAAGTCTAGGAATTTGTACCCATTCAGAGAAAAAATAAATAAAAAATAAGTTACTCATAGGGACAGTCCAGTACATATGCTGCACCATTGGGTGTTACATCATTTTCAAAAAACACTATGGATGCCTCACACGAACTTTAGTTTTATAAATATTTTGTTGCACGGAATTGCACTTTCTATACTACACTGTTATATATGTTTGAGACTTTAGTCCAATTTCTTATGCACAAATTGACACCAAATCGCACCTTAAATCAGAATTTGATTTTTTCATTACATTACCATGTTAAAATACAGACTGTACTTTGTTTTAGCACTGCGCTTTATTTTTAGCTATTGTGCTGGTATCTAGGTTAGAGTACATAGCTGCCGTTTGTTTTAGTTCCTAGTGCAGGTATATTTTCACAATATTTTGTATATAAATAATCATGCTGGATGAGAAGGCCTGGTTTGAAAAATCTGTTAAATTTATCCTAGGGATGATCAGTTAGTTCATTTAACGCCAGGGCTCTGTGCAGCACTCTAGTCCCTATACCACTGATGGGAAACCTTGGCACTCCAGATGTTTTGGAACTAAATTTCCCCATGATGCTCAACTACACTGCAGAGGGCATGAGCATCATGGGAAATGTAGTTCCAAAACATCTGGGGTGCCAAGGTTCGCCATCACTGCTCTATACAATGCATGTACATGCTTGACTTGGCATCTCAGGCCATTTCATACAGTTCCTGCTGAAGACAACGAAGACAAGATTGGGGCAGGAGAGGATGACAGAACCCCTCTGCCAGATCCTGCACAGAGAGTCTTGCCTCCATCCCCAACTCTGTAAGGCTGCAACACTAACTAAAATTAGAATACATACCTCCCTTTAAAAGATTACAACAGGCAGCAGAGAGAACCACTGCCAGACCACCACAGAAAAATAGCACTCCAATCATCTCTCCCTATATACAGTCTCACATTTAGGTGCTATAACTACCAGTAGTGGGCCCAAAGAGGCCTTGTAGGAAAATATAAGCAGGACGCAACCATACAAACGACTGTCAAATATGCAGACCTAGCACAAGGTAAAAAGGGGGGGGGGGGGGGGTGTAACTGACTCACTGATGTAAGGGAGGGTGGAGACTCTTGACAGCTGACAGGGGTAATTGCTCTGCACATCTAGTCTTACGCAGGGCAGCCATAATGCAGATGTGGCCCGCAGTTGAGCCAAATTTGACATGCTTTATACACCAAACGCTCCAAATTTTATCACAAGTTTGGAAGTGCACAACTATTGGAAAAGGTCTTTGCCGGTTATAGCATTAATAGTACTCTTCACTGGAACCACAAATTTTTGCTGCAATCTAAACTGTTAGTCTTCACAGATAGTAACCCACATTTAAAACGTCAGTTTTAGCACAAAATAAAACTGTAAATGAAACGCAGCTAAACGCGAGTTAACGCGTTAGGCACTTGAAATGCCTCTAAACTCAGCTTCGGAACCCTTTTGCAGGAAAAAAAATAAAATTTAACACACACACACACACACACACCTCAAGAAATGGAAAGCAACACAAGCTTTGCCACTTGCTGTAGTGCAGTTCCTCTCATTTGGCATGCACTGTGTTGTCTCCTTCAGCTGTCACAACAAGTACAGGAGTGTCAAAGGATCACCCCACAAGATATTACTCATAAAGCAGACAGGTTTACTGAGGACAGGCCACATGGACTTCTTACCGCCTGAAAGTCAAAAAGATAGCCCTCTGTAGGCGTCAGCATGGACTCCTGCAAGGAAGCGAGAGGAACCCTGTGCACTGCTGCTTTTTGCTTGTAGGTTGTCGGTTTACTTGCTTGACCTAGAAAAGGCAGAACACAAGTTTAACACATATTCAAGTTCAATAGTAGCACATTGTCTACTCTGGTTACTTGCTTCTTACCCAGTGAGGTTGTGCTCGGGATCCGCCCATGGAAATTCATGAATTGCCCAGAATGAACAGGTGGTTTGCCAAGGAGTGACATCTGTAATTTTTATACAAGGAGTACATTGTAAGTCATCATGTCCAACAGTTCCAGTTTGCAGGAAAAAGTTACAACTGAGCACAGTGGTCACATTATGTCTAAATGGTGCTTATCCATTACCTGCAGGCAACTGCTTGGAGAGGAGAAAAAAAAAAAAAAAAAAAAATAAAAAAAAAAAAAAAAAACACAAACACCCCAAATCATCTCTGCAGCGCCTCATTGACAGTTGTTAGAGAACCTTCACAATGCCAAAGATAGCCATTCAGGGTAACAGCAGTGGAAGAGAAAAAAAATAAATAAAGTTGAGCGACACAAATATTACATTTTCAAAGTCTACTGCTTCGATGTAGAGATTTTTGGCAAGAGGTCACTGATATACTTTAGTATAATTATAAGCATTTCATAAGGTGTCAAAGGCTTTTGACAATTACATTAAGTTCATGCAAAGTCAATACCCTTTTTCAAGACCTTGGCAATTTTCCCTGGCATGTAGTCTGTCATGAACCTTGGAATACTGAAGTATTTCTCCTTTGATTCTATTACACAGTGGTGGGTCTTCCACCCTGTCTTAAGGCTAACCCCCCCCCTCCAGACGGCTCCGTGGTCTGGAAGAAATGCATTGTTCTGTGTTTGACCATTCATGTACTTTAAAATTGCCCTCAGGAGGACTGATGTGTAATGACACAGAAGCCCCAATTTAAGCTATAAGACCAATCCCTGCGGACCCCCGTTTCAAGTCCTCATTTGCATGGCCAAGAGGACCTAAGTGAGGGCTAGAGTGTACTTTACAATTGTGAGGTCAGTACTGTTTGAACTTACAACCTGCCTGGTGTTCTGAGCCATCACAACTGGATTCAAATGGCACGTAGCTGGAATTCGAATGCCAGAGCATCGGATGACCGAACCAGATGTTGCGATCTGATTCAATAGCCACAGAGGAGTGTCGGGAGAGTGGAACCGAGCGAGCAGGTGCTCGTTACACCAACTTCTGGGTCACATCCTTACATAATCAAGGCTTGGAGTTTGTCAGAATGTGTGGGGGTTTTTGTTCACCCGCCTCTTAAGAATTGACCACAGAAGTTCAATGGGATGAAGGTCTGGGAAGTTTCCTGGCCATGGACCCAAAATTTAGATCCTTTGTTCCCAAGACACTGGGTTATCACTTTTGCCATCTTTATTCATGGCTGTGTTCTTAAGCAAAATTGTGAAGAGCCCAATTCCTTGGCTGAGAAGCAACCCCACACATGAATGGTCTCGATACTTTACTGTTGACATGACTGATGGTAGGCGCTCCCCTTTTCTACTCCGGACAAGGTTTCTCTCCCACCCCCCAGCAGTCCAATCTCTAAATTTGCAGAATGTGTGCTCCTGATGTTTTACCTGGAGAAGTGGCATCTTTGCTGCCCTTCCTGACACCAGGCTGTCCTCAGTCTTCTCCTCACTGTGTGCCAATGCACTCACTCCTGAGAAAGCTAAGCACTGGTGCTGCCCCTGCAGCTGAATCAACTATAGGAGACGTTCCTGGCGCTTGCTGGTCTTTATTGGGTGCCCTGAAGCCTTCTTCAAACGCAAGAGCAAAAAGGATTTTAGAGGGGGGGGGGGGGGGGGGGGGAGTTAATTTTTATGGCAAAGAGGGACTTGGCAATTTTGTTCTGAAGAGTGATCAGAATCATTGCAATCTTCAAAACTGAGGAAGCAGACTGAAAAATTTAATATTTGTGTCGTTCTGAAAACATTTGGTCACAGCTGTAGGAGCCCTTTAATTCAGACCATAGCATGGCCAGTAGTAGCCACATTAACTGACAAGTCCAGGTGAAAGATGTGTCCATGCTTATTCAAGCAGCTTTCAGTACCTAGTATATAACCCAGCATTTGTATCCACATGTTAAAAAAAAAAAAAAGAAAAAAGAAAAAAAAAGTCACTTTCATTTTTTTTTTTTTTTTTTATTGCTCAGTTATTTCTGTAATCTTTTTTTTTTATAATAAAACGTGCAAGCAACAAAATGTCAGAACTAGGCTTGCCCATCAAGTGGTAAAACACCACACATACCTAAAGAGGCCAACTATGTCAAACAAAACCATCCCCAAATTTGTAGAGCTTTTGTCACACACAATGCACCTTCATCTCTACCGCAGCCATTACAATTGAAACTTTGAGCCATGCGACTTGGGTGATTAACCCCTGCTCCAGACTCCAGGGCACCATAGGGATAGATTTTATTGTTAGGACAGGCTGGTTTCACAAACTTCACACCTCCCTAAAATGCTCTTTGAACAAAGCAGCAGCTTCCACACACATTCCAAGTGTGCAGATTTACCAGCATTGCTTTAAATGTTGGGGTATATTCGACACCCATTAGAACCAGAGATGCTGACGAGCTGTGAGAAAAAGTCTAACATTACAGAACAAGAACACTAAAGATTCTTACAGGTAATAAGAGCTCTTGTGATGGTATTTCTTCATTAAGGGAACATGGAAAGCAATAAAATCTCAGGCAGATCCAACATTAACACTTTGTTTTTACAGCAAAACTACAGTCCTACCAGTCCTGGATACCTTCCCACTGGAGACTGGAAGCTTAGTACGTACCACTGGTTCTGTGGTCTTTGGCAGCCCACCAAGAATGGAGCTCAAAACAGGGGTAGGTGGGGGGCTATCCCAGTCTGGTGGCTGAGGTCCTAAAAACTGCTGAAGCTGGGAGGTAGCCAAATCAGATGGAATACCTACAGCTGGAAGGGAGCTTCCTAGAATGTAAAAAAAAAAAAAAAAAAACAGAAAACAAAGTCAGCTGTCACTGTGCTTCATCTCATCTGCATGCAACCAAGGCCACAATAAGATCACACTTTAGAGACACATACACAAGTCTTTGCTATGAACTGGACATACTACAGTATTTTTAGCACTGTCTAGGCAGCTACCAGTGTCAGATTTTATGAGGTTTTTATATAGCAAGTGAGAAGAGTAAAAAGGACAAACCAAAGTAATTACCATGCGTTATGTAGGATGAAAGAAAAGCAGGGACTTTACCCCATGAGGTGCTTGGCCTCATGTTCTAATCCACATAAAAGCGATAGACATCTCCACTCAAGCTTTATACACATTGGGGTTGACTTACTAAAACTGGAGAGCGCAAATTCTGGTGCAGCTCTGCAAAGAAATCAGCTTCCAGTTTTGTCAAAGCTTGAGTAATTAAGCCACTTTGACACCATCACCTCGGTTCTAATTCTGCATACCCCTGTGTGAAATGAGCTATAGCAGGCTTCTACATCTGTATTGCTCAGAGCCCTTCTCAGTGATCACATGACTGGCTTTCTTCTCTCCCCATCTGATGGATGCAGCGGGCGGGGGCCCCAAGATGTCCCCACCGACACTCGGAAGAGGAGAGAGCCAGCCGATTATGTGACCGCCAAGTGCTGTGAAATTAGGTATAGCAGACTTTAGTAAAAATAACTCACACGGGGGGGGGGGGGGGGGATGTATAAAGATGTGAACATTATTTGAGCAAGAGTTGAGGGGGCAGACACTGTCACAAGCTGACAGGCAGAGAGGGGAGGGGGAGACAGCACAGGAGACAGACAGCAAGCCGCGGATGACTCTAGAGTCCGGGTTCAGCAGCCCTGATATAGCAGAGTCCGTGTACAGTACTGTTCCTAATCTAGAATTAAACATTCATATTTTGGCAATTGTTGAAATGTCAAAATTAGATTCTTTAATGGGAAGACAAAGCTGCTTTGCTGGCAATACTATAGTTGCAAATCGAAAACGCTCAAACTTCTACTAACATGAAATTAGCAGAAGGGACCCAAAGGGTGGCACTTGAGAAACGAACTTCCTCTTTATACTCTTGTAATACTTCACTACGTTCGCTTGTCAAGCGACAGTTTGCAGATAGTTAGTATGCTAGACAAAATCCTGCACATGCGCTTTTAACTAAACATATGCTCGGACGTACAAACCATGTGTACAAGGCCAAACAAACAAAAACCCCCCCACACATTTATATAGGATTTTTGTACTCCCTGTAAAATTCTTCTCTGAAGGTCATTATGGACACAGCACCTTTAATCTTGACCTTAGGATTACTGGCTATAACAACTCACTTTTCTTCCAGTAGCTCAGTTCCTAAATAAAAAATAAAAAAAAGGCAGTACAAATAGTAGGGGTGGGTGCTGTGTCCGCCAATGAACTTCAGAGACATGGCCTTTACGGCAAGTACAAAAATCTTATTTTCTTTCGTTCATTGATGGACATAGCACCTTTAATCTTAACCTTAGAGATGTCCCCAAGCAGTGTCAAAAACAAGGGGTGGGAAACAAAAAAAAAATAAAAATTCCACCCATAACAGAGGCGTTGCAACCTTAAACAGCCGCCTGCAAAACCTTGCGGCCGAAGCATGCATCCGAAGATGCACTCATAGCCACACTTTCACAAAATTTTACAAGGTTAACGGATGACCAGGTCGCTGCCTTGCACACCTGGGAAAACAGACACCATGTCGGAAAGCCCAGGAAGTACCAATCACCCTGGTAGAATGTGCCGTGACAGGAAAGGGGGGCGCCCGCCCCCTTATGGCATAAGCCTGAACCACGATCTGTCTGAGCCACCTAGAAATGGTGGCAGACGAGACCAGCAGGCCCTTCTTTGGACCAGCCACCGATATGAACAGGGAGTCAGACCTCCGAAATAAAAAAAAGCTGTAGCAAACATACACCTGCAGAGCCCGGTCCACGTCCAAAGAACGCAAAGCAACCTGGGATGTGACGACCAAGGACGGAAGCACAATGTCCTCATTTAGATGTAAGGCTGAAACATCGAAGGCTGTGGACGCAGCACCGCCTTATCCGTGGAGGTTCAAATAGGGAGACTTGCATGACAAGGCAACCAACTCAGAAACCCTCCTTGCAAATGTATGCAATAGCCATAGAAAGATTGAGGAGTGTCAATAAGGGAATCTACCTAATGTTTTCAAACGGCGGTAGCGGTGGTCTAACCGCAGGGGCCACATGTCAAACCCAAAAGGTCACTGGAAAAAAAAAAAATAAAAAAAAAAAAAAAAAAAAAAAAGCCAAAAACTGATATCTGCCCTTAACGCAAGTTTCTGATCCACTCCTCGCTGCAAAAACAGCAAGATCCTGGAAACGGAATATGTACGCAGACACCACCCCATCTCCTCACACGTACGATGATAAATCTTCTGAGAAGAGGACTTCTGTGCCCTCAGCATAGTGGAGATTACCGAATCTGACAGTCCTCAGTCCCTTAGCACCTGGCTTTCAAACAGCCATGTCATTAAAACCAGCAATGGTAAAGCAGGATGAAGTATTGGACCTTGAGGCAGAAGGTCCTCACGCATCAGCAGCCCACAAGGAACAGTCACCATCATGCTGACTAGGTGCGCGTAACCAAGGACGTCGAGGCCAATCTGGTGCAATCAGAAGCACCTTGGCCTCCACTCTGCGTATCAGACTGGGTAGGAGTCTGAGCGTGGGGTGGAGGCACAAGTCAACCAATACTGCCCCCATGGAGCCACCAACGCATCCACCCAGGGGTCCCTTGACCTGGCCACAAACCTCTGTACCATCCGATTGAGCCAAGAGATCCACATTTGGTGTGCCGCCCCCCCTTAGGCAAATGAGCTGAAATACTTCCAGGTGCAGCAACTATTCCCCCTGGTCCAGCAGCTGACGACTGAGGTAGTCCACCTGCCAGTTTTCTATGCCCGGAAGGTATACAGCCAGAGCTGACATGTGCCGTTCTGCCCACTGCAGGATGTGGACGACCTCCAGAGCTGCAGCAGAGCTCCTTTCCCTCATTGATAGTTGACATATGCCACTGCCATGGCATTGTCCGACTGGATCCTGACCGGATGCCCCTGTAACCTCCGACCATGTGGAGAGGCACCGCCTGATAGCCCAAAGCTCCAGCACACTGATCGGCAGGTACGATTCTTCTGGCGTCCAGCAATCCTGGGCCGACTGTACGCCCCAAACTCTCCCCCAGCCAGTCAGGTTGGTGTCCGTTGTGATCACCGTCCAATGAAGAGGAAGGAAGGAATGACTTCCTGGACCGCAGGCCCGGAGGACCTTAGCCACCAGAGAAGGGAATCCCTGACTAGCTGGCTCACCTGAATCTGACAATCCAGGGATGTGAGAGATTCGTCCCATTTGGACAAGCTCTCTTTCTGCAAGACTCAAGTGTGGAATAGGGCATACGGTACCACCTCGAAAGTGGCTACCATGAGACCCAGAACTGAGGAAGCAGCAACGACCACCTGCGGGACATCAATAACTTCACCACAGATTGAAGAGTCTGCAGGTGGTCTGAAAGGAGAGACTAACCTCTAAGGAGTCCAGAATCAAGCCCAGGTACTCCAGGTGCTGTCGGCACCAGCACTGGCTTCTTGAGGATCAACACCCAACCAAACTCCAGGAGAGTGTTTGGAGATTGCCACATCCTCCCTTAATTCTGATGCAGAAGCTGCTCTCAGGAGGTCATCCAGGTAACCCACGATTGCGATCCATCATTGTCTTATCAATGCCAGAATTGGGGCTAGCACCTTGGTGAAGACCCTTGGCGCTGTCGCTAGGCCGAAAAGGAAGAGCTACAAATGGTTAGTGCTCATCCCCAACTGTAAACCATAGAAACCTCTGATGCCCGAAACATATGGGGACATGCAAGTATACGTCCTTGATGTCCAATGACGCCAAGAAATCCCCCGACTGAGTGCAGCAACCACGGAACGAACAGATTCCATCCTGAACCTTTTCACTTTTATGAAGCCGTTGAGGGCCTTGAGAGCCAGGACTGGACCGACCCCTTCCTTCTTTGAGATTACAAAGTAGTGGGATTGAATCCCTGAAATCTTTCCAGCGTTGGTACGGGTACCATCACCCCACACAGGGCCCCCCCCAATGAGTCATAAGTGGAATATATATATATATATAATCATTTCAGAACTCAATTGAACAAACTGAATTTTTTGATGGAGGCAAGTAAAAATAAAATACTATTGCATAAGTCTACACACCCTTAAAATACTTTGTTGAAGCACCTTTTGATTTTATTACAGCAGTCTTTTTTGGGTAAGAGTATCAGCAAGTCACATCTTGACTTGGCAATAGTTTCCACCCTTTGCAAAAACACTCCAAATCTGTCAGATTGCAAGGGCATCTCCTGTGCACAGCCCTCTTCAGATTACCCCTCAGATCTTAAATAGGATTCAGGTCTAGGCCAGTCCAAAAAAAAAAAAAAAAAAAAAAACCCCTTTAGTCTTCTGGTGAAGCCATTATTTTGTTGATTTCTATGCATACTTCAGGTCGTTTTCGTGCTGAAAGATGACGTTCCTCTTAATATTCAGCTTTCTAGCAAAAGTGTGAAGGTTTTGTGCCAATATGGACTGGTATTTAGAACTGTTCATAATTCCCCTCTACCTTGACTTGATGCTGCCACAACCATGCTTCACGCTGGTTATGGTGTTTTTGCACCAAAGTTCAACCTTGGTTTCAGACCACAACATGTTTCTCCCACATGCTTACGGGAAACATTGGCATTTGCAAAAATTTAGCTGGGCTTGGATGTTTCTTTGCAAGAAAAGGCTTCCATCTTGCTACTCTACCCTATAGCCCAGACATATGAAGAATACAGGAGATTGTTGTCACATGTACCACACAGCCAGTACTTGCCAGATATTCCTGCAGCTTCTTTACTGTTGCTGTAGGCCTCTTGGCAGCCTCCCTGGCCAGTTTTCTTCTCAGTTTGAGGGACGTCAAATTCTTGGTAATGTCACTATTGTGACATTTTCTACACTTGATTAGGACTGTCTTCACCGAGTTCCATGGTATAATGCCTCGGAATGGTCCAATGCCTTGGAAATGCTTTAGTACCATTCTCTTGACCGATACCCTTTAACAATGAGATTCCTTTGATGCGCTGGAAGCGCTCTGCAAACAATGAATTTTGCTGTAGGAAGCAACTAAGAAAGTGTCAGGAAAGACCTACTAGAACAGCTGAAATTTAGGGCCAATTAGAGGCACTTTAAAATGATGGCAGATGTGTACAGACTCCTATTTAACTTGAGTTAAAATGCAATTGCCCAATTCTGAAGAAAGCTACATCCTCAGTTATAAGAAAGCACGTTTTATTTTTACCCATCTTCAGGAGTTCTGGCTGAGGGAAGAAGGTTCTCATCCAAAATGTAACAATACATGGCTCCGCCCATGAGGCAAAGTTGGCCTGTACCTTTAGCAGAGAAACAGCCCCAAAGCATGTTTCCACCTCTGTGCTTTACTGTAGGGATGGTGTTCTTGAGGTCATAGTCAGCATTTTTCTTCCTCCAAAGAGTCGAGTTAATGCCAAAGAGGTCACTTTTGGTCTCATCTGACCATAGCACTTTCTCCCAATCCTTCTTTGAATAATTTAGATGTTAATGGGAAAAAAAGTCAGATAGGCCTGTACACGTGTATTCGGGGGGGGGGGGGGGGGGGGGGGGACCCCTGCAGGATTTCAATCCATGGAGGCGTATTGTGTTAATAGTTTGGCGACTGTGGTCCCAACTGCCTTGAGCTCATTCACAAGCTCCCTCCAGTGTAGTTCTGGGCAGATCCATCACTTTTCTCATGATCATCCTTACCCCATGAAGCGAAATCTTGCATGTTAGTCATTACACATTTCTTCCACTTGCAAATAATCGCTCCAACAGTTGTCTCCTTCTCATAAAGCTTCTTGCCGTTGGTCTTGTAGCCCATTCCAGCCTTGTGCAGGTCCACAAGCTTGTCCCAGACATAGTTTGGCAGCTCTTTGCCATGATGGTGACGTTTGAATGAAAGATTCCGTGGACAGGCATCTTTTATACACAAGTTGTTAGAAGCACCTTCTTAAATTGACAGGACTAATCCATGCCACATACTGTAGCCAGTCTGCGGAAGTCAGAATTGTTGGCAAGGGGAGAAATCAGATATTTTACTCACTGAACTGCAACTCAATTTATAACATTGGTATCATGTGTTTTTTTTCCAGTTGATGTTGTCTCGATAAAAAAATAATAAAATTATAGACCCTTCATTTCATTGTAAGTGGGCAAACTTACAAACTCTCCAGGGGATTAAATAGTTTTTCCCCACTGATTATTCCAGGAAGCCAACTGCAATGGAAAGTGAAGTCTAAATATCTCTGAAAAGCTCTTGGCAGGCACATATCTATTAAAAAATAACCAAGTCAGCTACTGGAAAGTTGAGACCTTATATTACCCATTTCATGCATTACCATTTGTAACCTAAACTCCACTGCCAGAAACAAATATCTTCATAGCAAATACTTACCAATTCCTAGATCTGGTATAAGAGGTTTTCCAGGAGGAGTGAGCTGGGGTGATAGGCCCAGAGCACCATATAATGTGGCAAGGGGGGAGTCGCCCAGAATTCCAGGCTTCTGCAAGAAAGCCAAAAAAAAAAAACATATTACAAAATTATATATACACACAATTGAGGCAAACTTATGTCACACCAAAAGAGTAACATTACCAAGAAAAGAGGGGAGCAAGGATTGGATAGAAAGAACTCCAAGGGCTTCAGCTTTACTTCCCTCTTAACCCCCACAGGCAGACCATGTGAATTAGTTCTTACCTGTGTTGGGCTTTGTGCCTGCAGTACCAGCTGCAGGAGAGCGGTAGAAAGAGCAGGATTGGCCAGAAGAGACACCGCAGGAGCTGCACCTAGGAGTCCTGGAACAGGTAGACAGAAGGAGATCAATTTACAATACAAGCATGGGAAGGCAGGAAAAAAAAAAAAATTTAAAAAAATTATTTTCTTAAACCATGCATTACAGGACAGTGTTTATAATATGACTACAGGGGAGGTGCGAAAGCACTGAAGGATGGGCAGCACAGCAAACAAAATCTTTTGAGAACATAGATTCTCTCTCAGGCCTAAGAGTTGCAGGAAAAAAAAAAAAAAAAAAAAGAGAAAAGGGGTAGCGCTCCTGGTTCGATTGAGTGCCCCCCATGGGATGCTGGATTATCCATTGACAGGATTTGGCCCTGCCCCCACATCACTGGATTTGATTGACAGCAGCAGGAACCATTGGCTTCTGCTGCTAACAATCTATTCAATGAGGACCGGAGAGTGGCTGGACCTGCTGGGCTTGTACGTCGCTGGAAGCATTGGGTTCAGGTAAGAAAGAGGGGCTCTGGGGGGCAGCTACAGCACAGAAGGTTTTTCACCTTAAAGAGGAGGTCAACCTAAAATAAAAATGGTTATTAAAAGCCAGCAGCTACAAATTGGGAGAGTTCAGAAAAGTGGAGGTTCAATTTTTTTGTGTGAAACTCCGCTTTAATGCATTAAGGAAAAACCAAGAGACTTTACAACTCCTTTAAGCTGGACACAAAAAAAAAAAAAAAAAAAAATATTCCATGCAAGACGCCAACCATTTGTGCCCCAAGGATAGGAGCTGAAACACCATGCCCATCAAAGCCACCAACCATTAAACAGGAGATCCACTTCCATTAAATCCGCAAAGCTCCAGCTTTGAACCTCTGGACAGCATGCTGCAAAGAAATCAATTGCAGAGTAGTAAGGCCTGCAACAAATAGAGCAGCCACCCAGCTAAGAGAAAAGTGTATGCAAGCCAAGACAGTTAGTGGAAAGTAGTCCATGAATACTTCTACTTGCAGAGGGAAGCACTAGTGGATGGTGCTGGACTCTACCCTGTTTCCCCGATAGTAAGACACCCCCGATTGTAAGACATATCGGGAGTTTGAGGGGTCGACTAATATAAGCCGTACCCTGAAAGTAAGACATATGTCTTACTTTCGGGGAAACACGGGGATATTGCCGCCTCCCTCTCATCTAGCTGCGCGCCGCCTCCTGCCCACGTCCGCACCGTCCCCCTCCCCATACGTCGCCGCGTCTGCCATTTCCCTCTGATCTTAATGAGCGCCGCCTCCTGCCCACGCCTGAGCCGTCCCCCTCTCCATACGTCACCGCGCCGCCCCCTGCACTTGTCACTGCCGCCTCCTGCTTAAAATACGGTAATGCACACAGTATTAATCATACATCAGTAAAACATACACACTGGCATACTGGGGTATCATCTGCTGTATATAACCCAGTGGGTATCAGCAGGTGTCACACTGGATTAAATACAGCAGGTGGTACTGTATCACACATAAATCTGTTTTATCCTCCAGTATTCCACTGTTCGTTCTTACCATTTTTCATTGTTTTACATGTTATGCAATGTTGTAGCAAGACATTCTTGGCACTTCCTTTTATAAAACTGTTTTGTGGTGAATACAATACTGTTCAGGTTGTTAATAAATGTTAATTTTATGGTTAAAACAAAAAATGCGACAATTTTTTTTCCAATATAAGACATACCCCGAAAGTAAGACATAGTGGGGCTTTTGGGGATAAAAAGAAAGTAAGACACTGTCTTACTTTCGGGGAAACACGGTATGTTGGAGCATCAGCCAGGCAGAGGATACAGCTGTGGTATATTGTCAAATCAGGATTCCCTGCCCAGGTCCATTCTGACAGCTAGATAAAGTGAAAATGGCACGGATGACCACTCAGCCTGGCTTCCTTCTATCTGGAGACCACTTCAGGAGGTATATTGCTCCATTGGGCAGTACAGCACTCCAAGAAACTGCTGCCACACCTTATGGGATTCCACAGAGTCACTCAGTTTAGGTCACAGAGCCAGTAGGGTCATCTTCACCTCAAAGTAGGCCCACCCAGATGGCCTTCAGGGACCCTACTTCCCCAAACCCCCCCCTTATTTTACAGGGTAGCATGAATAGGCTTAAAATGGTGGTATGAGCAGGTTTAATTATAGCTACCATTTGTCATTTTGAAATGGCATACCTCTTTAAAATAACTTTCCAGTCAATCATACACCTATGTGACTGCAGCACCTGTCCCACCACCTCCAAGATCAAACTGAGCGATTAAAGGCCGCTGATCACAGAAGTGACTGTCACTGGCTTTCTGCTCCACCCCTCCAGCTCACTGAAGCGCTGGGTTGTGGAAGGGGCAGGAGAGGCTGGCTCAGGTTCTCAGCGGCACACAGAGGCTGAGCTAGCTACCGATCAGGGATCTGGCTGGATTCCAAAACCTTAAAAGTCGGAAACCCAGGTCACAGGAGTGCAGAACTAAATGCACTCCTGAGATCCCCAGGAGAAACTTGGCGAAGAAAACTTTAGGTCTACTTCTTTAATTTTATACATAAGCTAACAATTCTCCATAAAAAAAAAAAAAAAAGTCACCAGCTACGAAGACCACACTTTTAGATTGAGGATATACATGTAGAGAGCTGACCTTGCTTGTTCCCAGCTGCCCCATGCAGTAGGGGGTTGAGCAGGAGTTGCAGTGTTGCTGCAGAACCCAGGCTGTTCAGGATCTGCAGCATGTTCGGCTCTGGGAGAAGACCATTTCCTCGATTTATTGCCTTAAACAGAAAGCACAAGGAGTTAAAAAAAAACTAAAAAAAAAAAACGTATTTATAGTCAACATAACCGTGTCATTTACACAAAAAAACAGAACATACAGGAGGGTATTTTATTTGATCAAAGTATCGGCGTCAGTTTCAAGGGGAATTAGTCAGCATTAAGCCGGTGTTTTACTGCCATCTATTACAGTTCTCCCTTGACTCGCAGCCAGAAAGTGAAGCAAATCCCTCTGACATGGAGACAGACAAAATCCCTGACAGGAGGTGCCGACAGATTCCTACATGCAACACTATTACACCAACAGTATAAAAGTTATACCACCTACTAGTTACAACAAACAGTTTAGAGCTCCAAACTCACAGCTCTGGGCAATTCAAGTTTGGCAGATTAGCAAGTAATCCATTAGACTAAAATTAGATTTAACTCCCCCCAAAAAAAAAAAAAAAAAAAAAAGTTAAACATTTTAGTTGCTAGGTTTAACAAGGTTTTCTCCTCCGACCCCCTGAAGACACCTAGAGAAGTGGTTTGAGCGTTTAACCCACACTGCCGCAAATGTTTACTTTCAATGGTCTGGAGGTGAAACTGGGCACAGGGAAGCACCTCAAAAAGCAACCATTCGTCAAGACCCTTGTGCAGACACAACACAACACAACTGCTTCCTCTGGGCCTAGCAATGACACCAAAAAAAGGACAGGAAGCCTGGAAAGGGCCAAGTCTAGCACCAGTACTAGGTACTCCAAGCCAAAAAGATCCAGCAAATACTAAATAGCTAGAGGGAATACCATATTTAAAATCGGCGTATAACACGCTTTTTCCCCCCCTTAAAATCAGGGGAAAATCGTGGGCGAGTGTTATACGGCGATCCCCTTTGGCTTTCGGTTATTTTTGGCGGTGCCATTTTTAAAATGGCAAGGCTGCAAATGACTGACAAGGCTGCATTGATGGGCATTTAAATAAGTTTTTTTTCCTTGAAATTCCCTCCTAAACTTGGGGTGCATGTTCTATGCCGATAAATACAGTAGTTAAAACTGCAGACTTTATAGGCACAAGCAAGGTACAGTTAAGATACAAAATGAATGCAGAGAAAGATTTGAAAACAAAGTAGCATTATGCACCCTTAAGTTACAGATTAAAAAGAGTGGTGGCCGATTCTAAATAAACATATGCAGTTGCAGATTGTTCCACTACTCCTTCACAAGAGGCTCAACAGGTTTTGTGTTTTTTGCTTCCGCAGGAGGTGCCGATATATAAATGGTCATCTTGGTAGGATGTGAGGCATTGTCCCATTACTATGCAGTACAAACATAGATAGGAGGGGTGGGTGCTGCTGTGTGTCAATGAACTTCAGAGAAAAAGATTTTATGGCAAGTATGGCCGCCTCAGCAAAAACGAGGGGGGGGGGGTTGGAACACACACAGCCAGCACTGCCCCCTGCCAGAACCCAGAGACACCCCCTATGCCCAGTCACACAGCAGCCCCTTAGCATAGGGAGGAGGGAAAGGGAGAAAATAAAAAATAATAAAGAGATAGAGAGACCCCCCCCAGGGAATGCCCAGCTGCTCCATCCTGCCGAGACAGGTGGAACCATACATACCACTCCTGCGGGGACTGCTGGACGCATGCAAAGGACAGACCCATTACTTGAGCAGTACGGGGTGGCTGTCGGCCATGGCATACTGACACGGACAGCAGTAGCGCAGTCATGTGTTCCCCCTGGAGCATATAGGTCAACGGCCACCCCTGCATCAGACGAGGGCATGTCGTGAGCGACCCAGTAAGTAGCTAAGGTCTGCACATGCTTGATTGCCAGGCTGGGGAGACTACCAGGATCTATATTATCCAGCCTGTCACCCAGCCCAGCTGTTGATTGTAGATAACAGGAATCAAAAAAAAAAAAAAAAAAAAAAATGCAGCAAATAAAAAATTTCCAATGATCAATTGGTCCCCACAGGGAGCCAGGTCCTTCTATACCAGGCTGAAAAAAATAAAAAAAATAAACTGGAGCTGCTGGAAGCAGAGTGAGGGGTTAGAGCCAGTAGGACCACCCCCTGGGCAGTACTGTGCAGTTTTGCCGTGTCCTCTCCTGAAGGTGGTGATATAACCCTAAGGTCAAGATTAAAAAGGTGCTGTGTTAATGAATGAAAGAAAAAAAGAATTTAACGCTAAGGTTGCCAACTATAACCAAATCTAACGACACATCCAGCTGCTGTCCATTTTGGGTTCTGGCTTTGCGTTTATATCTTGTGTGGATCTTACCTGGGACATTACTTCCAGCTGATGTCAATTGTGGTATTTATACATTAGCATCTCCTACTGATTTATAAAAGCAAAATACGCGAGACCATGTTGAGCCTCTTGTGAAGGAGTGGTGGAACACGCCATCATTTATGGATTTTCAATTTAACTGCACATCTTGGTTGATTAGAATTGGGCCACCTCCCTTTATACTTTAAAATGGACCTTCAGTCTTTTTTTCAACTTTGCATCTATTAAATCCCCTGAGCTAAAATAGTAAAACTTTTTTCTGCGAGTAAATATCTTATACAATCCACTTCCCGTTTGTCTTATTAGCCTAGGCCATGCACAGTGCTCCCTCAAAGTTTACTAGGGGTGGGGGAATGAGTTAAGGCCAATGAAAGCTGCAGGATTGGAGGTGTGCCGGTCTGTAAATCAAGGCAGTAAATATAGACAGCAGCGCAGTTAAATGGCTGCAGTCAGACTTCATGGAGGGAGATTTCTGCAGCATATTTGCCAAGTACAGAATCACAGCATAAATAAAATCTGCAAAAAAAAAAAAAAAAATTGTACCTTGCTTGTGGCTATAAAGTCCCATGAACTGCAGTTCAAGTATTCCCTCTAGCCATTTATAGAGAACAATTTTGGGACGTGGCACATTATTAGAGTGAACAAGTGTCCACACTGCCAACTGGTGGCTCCACGTTTCCATTCAATCTCAATTCCAGCAAATAATTGAAAACCCAGTTGAAGCTCTGCTATAGGCAGACCACTGACCTGGACCTTTAAAACAACCAGTGGCTAACACCGTGCATGGCACTATGCTATGTGGCATGCCCACAGAAACCTTAGAGGCTGGCACTTGTATTTGGAGATCCAGTCCACCCAAAGTTCTGCCGAGACATGAACGGTTCCTGAAGATGCAGAGACAGACAGATTTTGCCAGTGCCCAGTTATTGGAAGGTAGCTGCATATAACCTAGTCAAAAGTTGGCACTGTATACTGTAGGATACAGGAAGCATTTTACAAGTCAGAGAAGTTTTTCATAAATACTCACTGTAGCTTGTGCAGCAATCAACGCAGCTAGCATGCTTCTCCCTGGAGGTCCTGGAGCACAGAATGAAACACGGACACAACTTCCAGCTACAACCGAGTTATCCATCTGCCACTGGACTACCTCCGCCATCACTTCCGATTCATATTCCACAATCGCAAAACCTTTAAACTGACCGTCCTGGCCATATGCCAGCTGTAAAATAAGAGTTGGTAAAGATCAAAATTAAAAAATAAAAAAAAATAAAAAAAAAAAAAACACCCCACAAACACCCCAGCCTTATGACTGAGCACCCAAACTAATATACCAAGTTGATTGAAAATGAGGGTGGAAGCAAGATGTGGCAGGATCCTCCAGAACAGAGGACTGATTTCTTTGGAATCTGAGGCATCATGGAGTTTTCCCCATGGACGCTTGGCATTCTAGGCAACTCCCAGTTTATTCAAGTCATGTGACTAACAGCCACCCATAGTCTTTGCTTATACCTTTTAAAAGTTGCATGTCAGATGCTCTGGTTCTGCACTCCATTTTTGGGGGCTCCAGACGATACCACTAGGACACACACACACACACACACCTTCTGAGATCCAGCTTGAGTACCTATACAGGTTGCCTCATTCCAGCTCAGTTGATATGTAGATGCAAGAGAATAGCTACAAGTTGCTCACTCGCTGGTATAGCGTTCCACCCAAGTTGGACATGATCAATCCCTCAGTCCACAGCCTGTTAAGGGATTGTGGCACATTGAGTATATCTGGTGGTAATGCTTTAAATTATACCTTTTCTGGATTGACATTAGAAACTAAATCAATCTCATACTAGATATAGATATCCTGGCTCCCCCCCCCCCCCACTGCACTTTTTACTTCATATGCCCTCTATTCCGCTCAGCCCTCCTCAATGCTGCAAGAAGTTTGATTCCAATCTACTGCAGGAAATCTGTTCCGTGTCATTTGAACCGGGTTTGGCTGTGACATTTGATTGATGCAATGCGGCAGAATGGATGGCTAAATGCAAGGACAAATCTGAGTGTTTTTTCCTCCATCAGGGTCACATGGCTTTACAACAGCTCCAGTTCCTAAGGAACTCTGGCTGCTTCCAGTGCGTACCACCAGGTCTCTAGGAGGTACTGACCAAGTTACACTTGACTGCTAGATTGTAGGGATGCCTTCCAGTCTGAGGCCTCTAATTGGTAGAGGATTTAAAACTGAGCGAATGAACACCACCGATCGCTCAGTTCTCAAAGCTCCATGAGCAGAGAGCTGTAGCCCATCAGTCACAGCTCTCTTCTCCCTCCCCACTCATTGGAGTGCTGAGCTGTGGAGGAGGCAGAGCTGTCGTCTCAACACCTCGCTGAGAGGCAGAGACCAGGGACAGTCCAGACACCTGATGGATCCAGACTTCCATTGTCGGGACGATGTGGTGATTGGACCGACACTGGCGATGTCAGCAGAGAGTGGACTTCAGTCACAGGAGTGTAAAACAAATGGCACTCCTGTGATCCATAAGAGAAGTACAGCCAAACGACCTCGGCTATACGTCTCCTTTAAAGTGAAACTTTACCCATAACTTCTTGGATTTAAAAAAAAAAAAAAAGAATGTATTTTTTTTTTTGCAAGGAACATGCATTCCACATTATTAATTATGCTGCCAAAATTAGTGTGCTGTAAACTGCCTCTAGCATTGCTCCTGCTTCTTGCTGGAGGCTGCCATTCTTCTGAAGCCCAGAGCAGTAAATAAAATTCCTAGAATGCCAATGGTCACATTTGATGGTGTCCCCAATGCAGCTGTCAAACCATTAAACAGCTGGTGTCATAACTGATCGCATTGGCAGATCAAACAAGCCGTGTCCTTGCCTGTAAAGGATAGGAGGGTTTAAGTCTGCCAAGGCTGTCAGCAGCTTGACCTCTAAACTCAGTGCCTAAAAAAAAAAAAAAAAAAAAAAAAGGGCCAACCTGAAGTGATCTATCCCATACCCACCCAACAACTGCCCCCATCAAATCATTCTCTGCAGCTATTACCTTTTGTACCATCACCCCCTCCCTTTAGAATGCAAGCTCTATGAGCAGGGCCCTCCTGTACCTTTTGTATTGTACTGCAACAACGACGACTTATTCCTCTAGCAGGATTTACTTTTTCTGACTAAAGTTCCAAAAAAATAAAATGAAAGTGAACTTTAGTCAGCAAATTCAAGTCATAAACTGGCTCTGTATAGCACCCTCCAAGCTCTCTCACTGCTGCAGTGGTGTGCCAGGGCGAGCCTTTCCCACGGGATCCTGTGCCCAGCTAGTAACATTACAGGTCTTCCCTGCAGTATCCAGGTACAGTCAAAGCGCTGCAAAGCTCAGAGGCAACTGATCCTGGTATATGCTGCTGTAAGAAGAGACTTCAGCCCCCACCTACAACACTAACAATTGAAGAGCTGGTTTTCTGCTTTGCCATTTACCAACATCCAATTGTCTGCAGGTGGGGCACAACCCATTGGTCTAAGAAAAGCATTCCTATCAAAGTACTGTGATGTACAAAAAAGAAATTTAAACATGCTACCAAAATTCCAACAATAAGTGTTAAAAAAAAAAAAAAAAAAAAAAAAAGAAGGGGCAGTACCCTGCTGGCAAGATGAACGCGTTTCACAAATCAAGATTCTCAGTCAAAATCTGTCACAATCTATGATGACCAAGCAAACCTTGATTTGTGAAACGCATTAATCTTGCCATGCTTGCATAGAGTTCTCATGATGTATTGAAGATAAAAAAAATAAAAAAATAAAAATTCTAATTTTGAGATGCACCTGAATACCCAGTGAAGTGAATAGCCTCAAGACGTCATCTGTCAGCAGCAAAGATGATGCAGTTACACTGAGCCGATTGGAGGAAAGGGATACCCCTGCCCCCTCCACCACATAGGCAGAGGCGCGAAGGAACATGCAGAGCTGTATTCGGAATAGACAAGCATGTGTGCTCATCTCCCCATCACAAATTTTAGCTCATGTTATCTAGAAAACATCCCAGAAGTGACTCATGCTGATAAGAGGAATGAAGCACCAGAGAGAAACGACACTTAGACAGGTAAACATTACAGATATATGCGCTTAGTTCAAAATTTCATGACTGATGTTTACAACCACTTTGAGGCTCAGATGTCAACAGCACACAGATTCTGTTACTTTAAAAACGCATAATGCATGTACAGTGCAATTTGTGCTCTCCTAGGCGAAGAGGAGAGAGAAAATAAATAAAAATAAAATGGGGGGGGGGGGGACGGGACACACACACACACACACACACACACACACGTTGATCCTGCCAGTTCCTGTGTCCCCGTAGGAGTGCCAACCACAATAATCATGGTCAGTTTACGTGTCTGCGTCAGCCTGCGAGCTGATCTCCAAACCTGCCCATACCCTTCCGCCGCTATTACGATTGCCTGTAAAGTCAGTGCTCACAACCACTGCAAGCCCCTCTGTTAGAACATAAATCTACCACAGTGCACGTTTGTTTTTTTAATTCTCCTACTAAACACCTTTACACATTGCAGATTTGCAGTCACGTGATGCCTGGCAGATGTCAGCCCCTCCCTCTGTAGTCCTTAGATCGGGAAGGAGAGCAGCAGCAGGCAGTCATATGACCGCACATCAGCCGTGTGGGAAAAGGTATTTAGCGGAACAAAAACCACACACAGCGCTGTGGTATATTGTGTTAGAACAGAGGGGCTTGCAGTAGTTGTAAGCACTGACTTTACAAGCCTCTTATATAATGAAGAAGCCAGTATATAAAAGTGAAAATAAGGACATGGATGGCCATTTAACAGCTGTTCCAAGAAAACACACACACACACGCACGCTTTTCAACATGACCTTCACAAAAGAGCAGGCAGAACTGCCCTAGTATGCTGCAATATGCCGGTTAAGATTTAATGGCCTGAAAGGATAAATACATACACACACTGTTTTTACAAAAATGTATATGTAATGGATCAGTAAAACTGCTGATCCCCCACTAGTTGTCAGAACAGGGGATCGGGGGCTGGAGTATCCGAGTATGGGTGTTAACTAGGGCTGCAACTAACTATTTTTATAAATCGATCAGTTAACCAAAAAAAAAAAAAAAAAGTGTGGGTCAAATTGACGGTCGTTTTCAACCACAGTGACAGGAAAGTTTTGGAAATAGAAAACTTATTAGTCAAAGGAATTTTCAGGCAATGGATGTGGTTTTCATTCAGAAATTACATTCATTTTAAAAGCAGAATGTTAAAAACCCAAGTGAAAATTTCAAACAAAATTCTTTCAGCGAATGTACAAAGATTTTTCGTCAGAATATTTTCATCTGAAAACTGATCTGTGTGGCCTGCATAAGGCTCGGTACACACCTATGCAGTTTTTGCCTTTGATCTGTTTCTGCAGTGCGTTTTGATTTTTGCGCATGTGATTTTACTGCAATTTGCATTTTCTTTGGGTAGATTAAAAAACACAAATTGCTGCAAAAACGCATTACATGCTTTTCTGCAGCTTCTCCATTGAAGTATATTGAACCAATAAAGCACCGTTTTGCGTTAAAAGTCCCCGACCCTTTCAGATATGAACGTGTCCCATAGGAAACCATGTAAATGTACTGTAGTGCATCTCTGCAAAAAGCCCCAATAAACACATAGATGTGAACCAGGCCCAAGATGTTTAGTAACATAAGGGGGTTAAAAAAAAAAAAAAAAAAAAAAAAAAAAAAAGGGAAATCACTGAAATGTTTAAAGCAAAATGACAACGCATTTTAGCGCCACAAAATCTCCAATTATTTAATTTGTAATATTCAAAGCAAACTTCCCCCACCCATGTATGTCTCCATGCTTTATTTTGCTGAGAAATTACTTTAACCAACTTCAGTACCAGGAACTTCCCCCTTTCATCCCAGAACAATTTTCAGCAACGTCTCTTTGAATGACAATTGTGCAGTCATACACTGTACCCAAACTAAATTTTGGGCATTTTACTCCCACAAATAGAGCTTTCTTTTGGCGGCAATTGATAAACACTGGTGTTTTTATTTTTTTGCTAAACGTTTTAGTGTTAAGAAATTGTTTTCTCCTTCACCGACATGTAGAACGGATGGGTACGGACTGGCAGCTGATCTGCACCTCTCATGGGGGCTGTGCAGATTATGAGCACAGACCCCCCACCCCCCTCTCCACTGATTGGCTCTCCCTGTCAGCATGAACCAAGGAAAACCATTAACTGGAACTTCTTGGTTCACGATGACCGGCTGTGATTGGTCTCAGCTGTTCACATGGTAAGGAGCCTCCGTCAGATGTCTGGTGACGTCGATGTCCGTGATGTCACTGGACAGTGATGGTAAATATGGAGGTCTTTAACTGGGTTCAGTGAGCCAAGTGTAGGCAAATTTGATAATACACACGATACCGGAAGTGACGATTTATCGCGATTGTGTATGGGAGCCGCTACATGGCTAACTCAAGGGGGGGGTGTCGTCCTCCTAGCTGTGCTGCTGCTGGAGGCCGAAATCCGCTGATAAATCCTGCCCGGCTCAGTGTGTGCACGCGAGGGCCGAATGCTGGACTGCAGTAGAAGACAGGGCTGGCTTCCTGCAGCAACCCTGCCAGAGGGCATCACCAGCCTGCAAGTGTCTCATTGCATTCTCCGGTGTGCTACAGGATCTCCAGGGATGGGAGCTGCACTCACGATAATTGGGGATGAGGGCTGCACAGAATATAACCAGATCAGGTACCACGCCTGCAGTCCCCAACTGTCTCCTGTACCATGCCTGCAGTAATTTCAGCCCGTTTTCTCCTCCTTCCCTCTACCAGCTGTCACCTCTGCCCCCATGTCTCCCAATAACCCTCCTATCCCCATCCCCCCCAGCGATCACAGCCTTTTCCATCTAAACTCTCCCACGCCACAATCCCTATTTCACCCCACCCTCAACTACCTTGCCCTCACTTAACCGGCTCCCAAACCACCCCTCTTTGTAGGCGATAGTTATGTATGTATGTATGTATGTATGTATGTATGTATGTATGTATGTATGTATGTATGTATGTATGTATGTATGTATGTATGTATGTATGTATGTATGTATGTATGTATGTATGTATATCTGATACCCAACTATTTACCTAGCAGCATAAGGATTAGAAATAGTCAATGTTGAGAGAGTAGAGTTCTACTTTAATGTTCACAGTAGAGCCCCACGCCCAACTGCTGGGCTTCCAGAAGCAATGACTAACCTGGGATACACGAGCATGTGACGCAAAGTACCAGCTTCAAAATACATCTGAACTTGGGTAGGAGAAACCAGCAATGCTGGTAGTACCAGTCCCTCCAGAAAGGTAGAGCGATTATTAAGATTAGGGTAGTATCAGGAGCCTCATGTGAGAACTTCAACTGCCTTTCAGCCAAGCCAGAGTAACCCACTGGAAAGCCGTGTCCTTTCTGTGAGAAGTCCAATCTTAATACTCTTATATAGATTACAGTAGCACATATATACAATGTTCAAATAGCCTCACAACAGAAGACATCAACAGCACACCCACCTGGCAGAAAGAGGGTGTGCAGGATTTGGAGAAGGCAGCCTTCAACTCTGTGAAGTCACACTCCTTCAGATGCTCCACACACAGGCAGTGGGAGTGAAGCAGTTCGTAGGTTAGCTGGGTCACATCTGACCAATGAACATACAGCGTGCGGGAGCCTAGCTGCCTGCCCAGCAGGTCTGATTTGGCACGGGAAGCAGAGTCCTTCTTCATGTACTCCACAAAGCCATAGCCCTTGGGATGTCCCGTCACACCGCTGTACACCAGGAAACACCGCTCCAGATTACCAAAGGGGCGGACCAAGTCCTCAAACTGCTGCTGGGTATAACCGGGTGGCAGGTTCGCAATACAGAGCAGGGAGTCTGTGGGCTGCAGTTGTACTGAGATCTCACGGTCACGGAGAGAAGTGTGGTGAAATCGACGGATGGCAGATTCTGCTTGTTCTCCATTCAGCAATGTAACAAAAGCTGCAGGATACAAAACATGGAGAACTCTTTAGTAAGCACATCTCATACTAGTACTCCACAGAAGGTCATACAACCTAATCTGACATGCTATAGGAGAGAGAGCCATAGGTCACAAGTTTACAGCAGTGTGAAAAGACTATGGGAAAGGTAAACATGCAGAAATAGCCTATTATCACATGGCTCCCTTGTGTTACCCTAAAACGAAAGGCTTGCAACCAGGTCATGCTGAAAACCAATTGGACCAGCCATCTGCCTGGCTGATATGCCAACTCTAACTTCAATACTTGGAAACTGCTGACCCAGTACAAACGTACTTGCCAGCAAGTCACATCTTCGCCATACGCTCATTTTTTGGTAAGCAAGACAAACGAGACGGCCAGGCAACTAACTGGTTACACTCAACTGCTCTCTGCTCCAGGAAGACTGAACTGAATGGAGCAACAGCTCCATGATCACTAAGGGGGGGGGGGCACAGCTGCAGCAGACTGATGCTGCAGCATGGAGGCAAGTGTGTTTTGGGGCATTCTTACACTTTTTTTGAAAAAAGGAGCTCCAGGCTCCCCCGACCCAAAAAAACACCACACATAACGCTACAAATACTGTAGCTGCTGATTTTTAATATAACTACACTTACCTATCCAGGGATCCAGCAACATCCTTATCCGAGTCAGTGCTTAAATCTGCTTTGGGTGCAGCTGTAGCCTTACTGCTTCACAACAGTCTCCTACTTTGAGAGTACGAGTCCCATGGCATCTTGTGAAAGGTCCTGTAGTCTTCTGGGACCTGTGATGTGTCCCAGAAGACAGTGGGGGTGGGGGTTTACAGACATAAAAGCCACATAAGCCCCTCTTTTTAATGTGGTCCTAAACCAACACCTTCACAAGTATCCAGAACCAGATACGACCCTAGAACTACATATGTGGTTCCTAAAAGGGACAAGGTGACCGGCCCTCTTCACCCTCCATATACATCATCCCTACATAAAAGGCAAGTCACAAAACAGATGTTCAATTTTCATCAGAATTTGTCCAGGTAATTGTTTGGTTCTTACCAGTTCCTTTATATTTATCAACAAAACAGTATTTCAGTTCATAGTCTGCCAGTAGATCATGGACTTCCTGGGGGGGAAAAAAAAAATAAAAAAATAAGATAAAATTAAAATCAAATTTATACACAATATTAAGGCTAGCTCACGCATCATTTAGAAGGTTATTACACAATTGTTTTCTGATCAGGAGTAAACAATGAAGGTGGAAGTGAGCAATTAAGTATGTGCCCAGACTTCATGCACTTTACATATACTTGAGGATTAAAGCAAACCCTCATTCAGCTTGGTACAAAAAATGAAATAGAAAAAGTGTGAGTTTGAAAAAAAAAGGAAAACTTTTACAGGTCATCCAAAACCACTATTTAGTATTGAATAAAGCAAAGAAAAGTTTAGACACCGCAAGGTGTTTATTGCAGTCATGTCCCCATTGGAGATTCATTGAGCCAAAGAGATTGCAAGAGTTAAAAATTCACCAATGCTGTATACATACACAACCACCAAAATAAACTGGCAGGGATGTTAAAGGATAAATTAGGGCTGAAACATATCCATAATAAAAATAGTTGGCAACTTTATCATTTGATAGCCGATTAGTTGGCCTGCATACAGAACGCACCATTTACATGTCAATATACATACAGCTCAGCAAGTGCCTGGAAACTTGTGAATGTGTGAGGAGCAACACCTCATGGGACATGTAGTCCTGGGCAGATGAAAAATGATTAAGGCCCCTTTCACACGGGGCGGATCAGTAATGATCCGCTCGCTCAGTGGGGATCGCTCTGTTGTCCCCACTGAGCCGGCGACGGACATGGTGGTCTCCGCACTGTGCAGGGACTGCCCTGTCAGCTCTCCTCTATGGGGATCGGATGAGCACGGACCGTCTGTGTTCATCCGATCCACTCTGCAGACTGATAGAAAAATAGGATTTTCCTCCGTCTGCAGAATCGGACAATTGCGGAGGCGGACAATAGCGGGTGTCTGCGGATGTTCACCCACAGACACCCACTATCCAATAGGGATGCATGTATGTCCGTATTTCATCTGCAAATGGATGGATGAAATACGTACATAATGTCCACATGTGTGAAAGGGGCCTAAGGCTCCTTTCACTTGAACAGGTCACTTTTTGTAGTGACAGGTGGTATACTTTTTGCATACAATCCCAGTCAGCTGTCTTTGTAGTCTAAAAGCAGAAACCCCCCCCCCCCCCCCCTTCCACAATAACTCTGAAGCTTTTTTTTGTGGGGGGGGCAGTTTTTGGTTTTGGCATGTGCCCACTACCGCATGGCACAGACCAGCTTGGCAAACCAAGCAGAAATTGCACCTCCTCCAGTGCCAGGGACCCAAAGACTAGTAAAGAATCAGCTTAGGTGTGGATGGTGTTGGATCCTAGGACAGGAGGTAAAAGTCAGTAGTTGTAGGGGATGGGGGCCCCCCCCCTCCCAAATAAACTCACAGCTCACCCACCTATTTTGAATGCCCTTCACCCCTGCCAATTTAGGCCTACAAGTTGCCACGCCGTTATAATATTTGTTACCAAGACTATGGAAAATAAAACTTGAGTTTCATGGGGATGCTTTTGTAACAAGTGTATCTGCAATGCCACCGTGCCCTCCAGGCCTATTTTTACTCCATGGAACATAGCCAGATAGAAATAGAGTAAAATGTGTCTATCAAAAGGCATGACAGCGAGTGTTCTGGAAGAGAAGGGAACAACTTCAAACCAAAAAAAAAAAAAAATGACGACAACTGAAAATCATAATGAGTATAAACACAACGACCAGAACCCAGCATGTGATTTTTAACTTCATTTTGTATATAACATGACCGGGTTTGAAGCCTTGCATAACCTGATAATCATCCCTGGGTGATGCCATCTGCGTTAGAGAGGGGACTGGAATTTGCGCACGATCCTATTGTCAGGAGGCCACTGACAGGGGCGAATGGGGAATCACAGGACTGAATGACAAGTACAGAACACAACCCTGCCGGCCACAGCTGTATGAGAGGCCAGTGACATCATCCCAACAAAGGGGGAAAGACAAACTGCTTCAGGGATCACCGGGTCAGCTCAGTCCTCTATACAGGAGCCAGCTTGAGGCCTGACTGCTCCACAAAGGACTGCAGGATTTTTTTGATAACATCATTTTACTGGAGGAGAGGAAAGCACAACAAAGCTACTTCAAGTCTTATCTGGATTAACATACAAACACTGCACACAACAACAATCACGGGAAAAAACAGGGGATGTTTTATGTGGCGCTAACTAAATTGATACTAAAAGTAGTTTTACTAAATCACAGGAAAAAAGTAATGCAAAAAAAGCCATTGTGCCACCATTAGTGTTTTGAAAGTTATGAACAACACACACACTTCTGGTAAAGCTTCACTTTACAATACCCAATCATGGAAAAGGAATATACACACACACACACACACACGATGGAAGTCAGTAGAGCTTTTGCTCCTTAAAGTGGAGTTCCACCCAAAACTTGAACTTCTGTGCTTTACCAGTTCCCCCCCTGGTGTCACTTGGCACCTTTTCACACTTGCCCCCACTTCAAGCGATCTATGCCATGTCTGGCCCTCCGCTGTCTATGAGTCACACAGGTCCCAGAAGACTGCAGGGACCAGTGAGGACACGTAGCGCGACACGTGCATGCGCAGTAGGGAGCCAGGCTGAGAAGCCGTAAGGTTTCATTTTACAGTTGCCTTACTGAAGATGCCGGCGCCCGAGAGCCGAGGAACAGGGCGGCTTTGGGTGAGGACATCGCAGGCGCCCTGAGCAGTAATATTAAAAGTGATATTTGTAGCTGCTGGCTTATTTTTTCAGCAGAACTCCACTTTAAGCTCTGGAAAAACTATTCTTGCAAAGTGCAACTGCACAGCACATTTGCCTTTAGTAAATCAACCCCAATGACTAATACAGTTGGTGTGCCAACAGAATAGATAAGAGGCCCATTCAGACAAGCATATGCAATAAACACAGGATACTACTGGCAACAAGATCCCCCATTTAAAGTTGTGCATATGCTGTAGGCATGTCACAGTTTAAAAGCATACAGCATATTACTGGAGTCTATTGACCACTCATGTAAATATCAACCATTACAAGCTATTTTATACATGTTGGTCCTAAGTGAGGCACACGGGCAGCTGCAGTGAATGCAAAGAATGACTTCAGCCAATTCTAACTGTCTGAAGGCGAGTGAATGCCGCACCATCGTCATTCAGGACCAACAAGGAAATATCAATAGCATCAGCAGCTACTAATAGGGTGGATGTACAATGATCACATGTATGGAAAGGTAGAACATTCCTAGGTCTACAATACAAAAAACATTTGTACTAACTGACATACATCACCGAACAATTTTGGCACCCGTATGATCCAGCACCAAAGGTTAAAATAATTGAACAGCAAGCAACTATATACTCAGGCTACATAAACATGGCAATAGATAGGAGTCCTGTGTGATTTTGGTCCGAAGACAATCTGTAAGGCTGAATTTGAATCGCAGACATTGCATGCGATCTGCATAGCAGTGCGGTGTGAATCACATGTGATATCCAACATCTGGTGTTAACTGGCACTTAGTGATACTAAAGTCTCTATTTTAGTTAAAAATTAAGAAATGGATCCCAGGCTGCCGGTTTTGACCTTCGGTAGTGGAACGCACACCGGTCTGAGCGCCTGCTAAATTGGGGGGGGGGGGGGGGGGGTGTCTCTCCCTACTTGTATGTGGACTATCCCAAGTGCCAGCTGACATTTTTGGGTTTATTATATTGTTTTTAAAGAGTGTTATGGGATTGGTCCCCATTCTCTTCTAAAAAAAAAAAAAAATTTATGGTGGAGAGAGGAGGTGGAGGGGAAGAGGAGGCACTCTTTATCCATCCTAATGGATTAAATACAAGATCCACTCAACCATTAAGTGCTGACTGACACCCTTTAGTTAAGTGGACCTTCAGTAACCCCCCCCCCCCCCCCCCTTTTTAAAAATTCTGCCCTCGTTTTAACTTTGGATAGTAAAACTTTTTTTCTGCCAGTAAATCCCTTATACAGCCCCCTTCCGTCTGGTCATTACGTGATTTTTTTTCGCCACCATTAAAACATACGCATCATACTTACCTCCACCGCGCAGCTCGTTTTGCAGGGAGTGGACCCGAACATCCTCTTCTGGTGTCCACTGGTGGCTCTCGCAGCTTCCCCCCACATCAGATAACCCCCTAGGAGAAGCGCTCTCCCAGGGAATTACCTTGCAGGCGCGCTCCCAAGTCCAGAAGTCGGTTTCCATAGCCGCTGAATGTATGACTTGGCCCTGGTGCCATTGGATTTGATTGACAGCAGTGGGAGCCAATGGCTGTGCTATCAATCTATCCAATCAAAAGCAGAGAACCCCAGGCAGAGGGACAGCAAACCGGGTCAAGATCCAGGGTAAGCAGGGGGAGGGGGGGGGGGGGGGGTTTGTGCATGTGAAAAAGGTCACCAATGTAAAAAAGCAGAAAAAAAAAAAAAAAGAGAAAGTTCCAGAACTTGTTTGAGGCATTTTTGGGCTTCTGGCTTTCTGGAGTGGAGATGTGAACCCTCTCCAAAGAAAATTATTTTTCCCCCCCCATCAGTAGTTTGTAGCTACAAGATGCTCAGGTGTAAATGGGGCCTTAAACCCTTTACACACAGCACTGCCCATAGCGGTAAAACACCGCAATTTTTATTGCTGTTTTATGGTGCATTTCGGCTGCTAGCGGCCAAGAAAATGTTAAAACCGCCTGCAATAGCGGCGTTTTGCCGGTGGTATAGCCGCGCTGCCCCATTGATTTCAATGGGGGAGGAGCGGTAAACACACGGCTCCAAAGAAGCTGCTGGCAGGACTTTCCCTGACATCCTGCCAGCACACCACCCTTGGGCTTTCACACTGGAGACAATGGAGCAGCTGTTTGAGGGCAGATTGCAGGCGCTATTTCTAACGCTCTAGCGCCTGCAAAAAAACCCTCAGTGTGAAAGGGGTCTAAAGCCACAGTGCAAGACCGACAGAAGGAAACCTTGAGCAGACAAACCCCGCACAGCAACAGCGAAGGCACGATATGAGAACGGCGGCGAATAGATTTTAATAGTTTCTGTGGCATTCTCTCCCAAATTGCAAAAAGCCACCTGTGATGTGCGCATGCGCCACGTCATTTCAGCTGATCGCTAAAATCAAAGTACGGCTCTGTCCTGCGCAGGCACTTTTCAGCGGAGGACACACAACGATAGAACACCAGCACTGGGGAGCTGCAGTTAAATGTTTGTAAGGTCTTGGTCACCGTGCTGCAGCTCAGTTTCAGGGTCTTGGTAATCTACTTATAGCCTAGGCCAGTGATGGTGAACCTTGGCACCCCAGTTTTGGAACTACATTTCCCATGAGGCTCATGCATTCTGCAGTGTAGTTGAGCATCATGGGAAATGTAGTTCCAAATTATCTGGAGTGCCAAGGTTCACCATCACTGGCCTAGGCCACCTTCATGTAGAGCAACAATTATTTTTTGTTCTTTGCCATGGGGTGCCATGTTGAACTTCCAGTGACCAGTATGAGAGAGAGAGAGAGAGTGATAACACCAAATCTAAAAACACACCTGCTGGCTTGTTCTAATAAAACTGAGATCAAAGAAATCTGAAGCTATCTGAATTATTGGGACAAGAAGGTTTTGCTATCTGCCCCTAGAGACAGAACAGTGACCTCCCCATTCACACCTGAGACCTTGTAACACTGACAAGTCACATGACAACAGGGGAAGGGAAAATGGCTAATTGGGCCCAATTTGGACATTTTCACCTAGACTCCTTTCACACTGGGGCGCTTTGCAGGTGCTGCAGCACTAAAAATAAGTGCCTGCGCCCTTAGGGGACACCCCGGTATCAGGGGACTTAAGTGTGGCAGCCTGGAGGAGAGGATTAGTCTGTATGCGGATGATATGTTATTGTATTTGGCGGATACAGGCCCCTCCCTCCGGGCGGCTCTCGAAACGATTCAATTATTTGGAACACACTCGGGACTTAAAATTAATTGGGAGAAATCCCAAATACTACCCATGGATATCGGTGCCCCCTCTGAAATTGAGGCTTCTGCTCCCCTTTTATGAGTTAGTACGTTAAAGTACTTGGGCGTCTGTCACCAGATCCCCGGAGGATTATACAAGATTGAATATAGATCCCCTGATAGCTACCATGAAGGCCAAAATTAAGACATGGGCCAAGCTCCCTTTGGGCGTTATGGGCCGAACGAATCTGGTGAAAATGATCATTCTGCCAGGGTTTCTGTACGTGTTCTGGCACTCCCCTGTTTATTTACCCCTGAGGCTGTTTAAATCTATAGAAGCCCTGTTAAATTCCTTTGTATGGGGCTCACAGCGGCATAAATTATCGTGGCAAGTATTAAAATGCCCTGGGGATCTGGGAGGGGCGGCCATGCCAGATTTTGCCCTGTACTACTTGGCGGCCCAAGTGTCCCACTTTTACCATCTGGACAAACAAGACAGAGACAGATACCTAACGTTTATTTGCCCTAGGCGTGGGTACTTGATTACCCATCCCTTCCAGCTGCTATTTAGGGACCGTGCTTCAGCGGAGTTTCGGGGGAATCGCAGGGGACTACTCTACGCACACTGCAGGATTTGGGAGGTGGTTGGGAAAAGGTTGTCGTTTCCTGAGGCCCACTCCCACACCCCACTTTGGGATAGCCCCGGTTTGGGCGAATTGCGGCTGCTCCCTGGCTATTCGATATGGCTCGCGCATGGGATAAATTATATCTCTGATCTATATCGTGGGAGGGTGCTAAAATCGTTTCAGGAGCTCAGGGAGGAATTTGCTCTCCCGAACTCCATGCACTACAGGTACCTCCAACTCCGCCATGCTCTTCAGGCACAATTTGGGCAATCCCCACCTGGGGTGAACAGTTTGGCGATAGTAGATGTGCTGTTGGGGCAGGATTCACGCAAATTGATCTCTAGTATATACAACCTTCTGATTAGACCCCCGGCGGTTGCACTGGCAGAGGCCCTTAGGGGGAGATGGGTGGAGGATGTGGGGAGACTTGAGGACGATGAATGGGATGAAGCTTTGGACAATGGCAAAAGGGTCTCACCCAGACTTTCAGACCGCTTCACCCACCTGAATATTCTGCACAGAACATACCTGACGCCGACACGTATAGCCAAATACAAACCCGATTACAGCCCCCTTTGCCCTAGATGTGGCGGCTCGGAATGCACCTTTTTTCATATCCTGTGGTCTTGCCCGGTGATCCAGGGTTTCTGGTCTCACATAGTCAGATTTATCCACGACAGAATGGGATCACCTCTGACGCTATGCCCCAAACAATGCCTTTTGGGAGTTTTTCCTGATCCGGACTTGGACAAATACCACAAGATATTTCTACATGAATCTCTGTTTATGGCTAGGTTGCTGGTGGCGAGAAAATGGCTCCAAGTCCAGCCCCCCACGCCTCAGGAGTGGGTGGCTGCGATTAACCATGTACTCCCATATAAGAAGGAACTTTATGCCCATAGGGGCTGTCAGTCGAAATATACTAAAGTTTGGGGGGACTGGTTGAACGATGCCGACACATGTGACGAACTTCCCCCGCAGGAGCTAGAAGATCCTGCATAATTGAATCGAGGAGGGTTGGGACTGTGCTGCACTATGATAACACTGCAAGGTATACTTTCATGATAGCCCTGGAGATCCCCTGATGTAGTGCTTCTCTGGATTCACCTTGTGGAATTGTTCCCTCTGCTATGTATGTTTTTTTTAATTTTTCTGTTTCTTGCTCCGGTTGATATTTTGGGGACTTGCGCCCCCCCTATCACACAACATGTGTTCTCCTTGTATTCTCTTGCTGTTACAATTCATGTATTGACCAATGTCTGTATATTCTTTTTTCGTATTCTCAATAAACCCACCACGTTATTTGTAAAAAAAAAAAAAAAAAAAAAATAAGTGCCTGCAAAGCGCCCTGAAAGAGCCGCTGCTATGTCTCAAGTGTGAGAGAGCCCCGAGGGCTTCCATGCTGGAGCGGTGCGTTGGCAGAACCTGCTAGAGCATCTTCAGTGCGGTGTGTATACCACCCCGTCACCGCTCTATTGAAATGAATGGGACAGTGTGGCTATACCACCGGCAAAGTGCTGCAGTAGTGCTTTGCGGTGGCTTTAACCCTCTCGGTCGCTAATGGCAAAATAGCACTGTTTAACCGACGGTGCCCACACTCCCCCAGTGTGAAAGGGATATTAAGGGTGGCGCTGAATATATATATACATATACATATACACATACACACACATATATACATACATACATACATACATATACACACACACACACACACACACACACACACACACACACACACACAATTGGGATGTTGATGTATTTTATTACAGACAGTTGATAGTGAATGGAGAGGATGGTATATGCCAGTGTATTGGAGGGGAGGGGTACACAGGTTTCTATCATTCTCAAGATTTGCCCCACAGAGGTGACCCATTCCCAGGATATAAAGGGGGGGGGGGCACAGGGGACCATCCCATACCCACACACGGCCCTCCTCACCTGGTTGGCGATGTCTCCCGGCAGCCCCTTGATGAGGATCTTCCTCCGGTTCCTCACCTCCCTCTTCATCCTCTCCACCCGGCTCCGGATCTCCTGGGGCTCCAGCCGGGGCTCCCCCCGGCACTCCTCCTCGGGGATGAACACTTCCCCGTCATCGTGCCCGTCCTCCCAGCCCCCGCCGCTCGGCTCCACGGTACCTCTAACGGACACGGTCGCTGCCATCTTGACAGGAAAGTTAGTCCACCTGAGCACAACACTGGAGCTGCGCCCTCATTGGCCGAGTTTAAACCGGCCGGGGGAGGGCGCGCCGATTGGCTGCTTCGGACGCCGCCCCGCCTCCCCTGCGTTGGCATGGCGATAGGGGCGGGATCGGAGGGCAACGTGTGGGGAATCAGGAGAGGGTTTAGCGTTTCAACTCTGTGTGTGACCACGTGACCCGCTGTCACCAGAAGAACTGTGTGTGTGATAGTGTGTGATCAGCTGAGATGTGGACGGTGTACAATACATACCTCCTCCTCCTACCCCTCCCCCCTCCTCCTCCTACACTGTGAGCATCAAGTGAGCTCATTATTGGGGTGCCGCCTTTTCTTCATGTCAAACCCCACTTTAGAGGCGCACAGCAAATTTTTTTTTGACGGTATAATTTATACATATATGTATTTTGCAATTAACATTTCTAATCATATTCAATTAATCACAAGAGTACCCTTTACACCAGAGTCCCCCTTTAAATCGGAGTCCACCAAGTCCCCCTTTACATCTAAACTCACCGAGTCCCCCTTTATATCTAAACTCACGGATTCCCTCTTTACATCTAAACTCCAGCGTCCCCCTTTACGTCTAAACTCACAGAGGCCCCCTTTACATCTGAACTCGCATAGTTCCCTTACACTGTAAGGGGGGACTCTGCAGACTCTGATGTAAGGGAGAACTCTGGGGCTTCTAACATAAGGGATGCTCTGAGAAGCCTGATTTAAAGTGGTGTTGCCATTAAAAAAACAAAAAAAAATTAAAAGTCAGCAGCTACAAATACTGCAGCTGCTGACTTTTAATAATCGGACACTTACCTGTCCCAGGGTCCAGCGATGCGGGGGATCAAAGCCCCGCTCGTTTCCCCCCTCCGTTCGGCACTGCCGGCATTGTAACTGTGGGCGCCCGGCTGTGGCTTCACAGCAGGCACCCACTGCGCATACGTGAGCGGCGCCACGTGCTGTGATTGGCCGCGCATTCATCTGGGACCTGTCACGTGTCCCGGATGATTGACAAGAGGGAGGGGGCAGAGGTGAGCCCCTCCTGCGCTGAGGGGAGTGACATCACAAGCCCAGGCACTAAATGAAGGAGGCAGACTACTAGAAACAGCCATTTAGAGGTGAATAAAAAAAAAAAAGACATTTCCAAATGTTTATTTTTTATTTTTTTTCGGAAAATTCATGATTTTTTATTTTTTGGGGTGCAACTCCACTTTAAGAGGGAACACTGATAAGTCTGATGTACAGAGAGGACTCTGATGTAAGGGGAACACTGTGGCCTCTGGTGTAAAGGGGAACTCTGATTTAAAGGGTGCTCTGAGAACCCTGGTTTTCCTTAGTGTACTCACTCAGAGGCGGGGGAGAGATCAGTCATGGACAGGGATGGATGGTGAGCGCACTCACCCCTTGGCAGTCAGCACCTCTCATCCAGATGGATCTGAGGCTTGCTGGACTTTAAATTTCCAGCCTCCACTTTCCTTTCTGAGTCACAGCCCTGGGGATTGGAGTGTGGGCAGACACAGAGGGGTAGGGGCAGGAGGAAGAGGAGTAGATCAAGCCTGCTCTCCTCTCCTGTCTGGGGGTGGGGGGATTGTTAGTGCTGGCTTTGGGCAGTGTGAAAGAGAGTGTAACAGACTGACTCTCGACTTATACAACTGCAGCCAGCAACCCCAGGAATAATGTGTCTGGGTTTCAGGCGTTCGGAAACCCGGACGCATGGTTCCAAACCCGAACTGTCCGGGTGAATCCCGGACAGGTGGCAACCCTACTCCTTATTCGGCCAACTTCTTATTCAGATAGGGTCTTTATTCACAAAGTGATTATTTACTAAACAATCCTCTGCAAAGTTTATAATAAAATTGTGAACTTTAGCAACAATTCTGTCTCTCTAATGGCCATGTATTTAAAATTATCTAAAGGTGTATTTAAAGGGGTAATTCCGAATAAATAACTTTTTCTATAGGAGAACCATCTTGGCTCACCCATGTGACTTGTTTTCATATAATTGGGCATCCTTCTATAAGACCCCTTTCACACTGGAGGCGTTTTTTCAGGCGCTTTAGCGCTAAAAATAGCACCTCAAAAATGGCTCAGCTGCAATCCCAGTGTGAAAGCCAAAGTGCTGAGCTGGCAGGGCTTCACAAAAAGTCCCGCAAGCAGCTTCTTTGCAGCGTCCCTGCCTATTGAAATCAATGGGCAGCGCCGCCGAAGCGCTAGCTAAGTGTCACTGCAGCTGCATTTTGTAGGCAGGTTTTAACCCTTTTTGGGTCGCTAGTGGGGGTTAAAACCGCCCTCTAGTTGGCGAATAGCACCGATAAAATTACCGTAAAGCGCCACTAAAAATAGCTGCACTTTACCGCCCACGCCCGGGCGCTTTCAGTGTGAAAGGGCTCTTAGAGTTCAATTTGGCCCGAGCCAAGTGATATAAATCCTAAAATATGGCGCCATGACAGCCATGCATTTCAATGGGAAATTTCAAATACGAGGCCAAGCTATTCCTATACAAAAACCATCTTGGCTCACCCAAATGCCACTTGTTTTTGGAGTTCAATTTGGCCCGAGCCAAGCGATATAAATCATAAAATATGGCGCCAAACGTGGCACTATGACTATAAAACAAGTGGAATTTTGGCGAGCCAGGGTGGTTTTCATATAGGAATAGCTTGGCTTATTATTGGGATTTTCCCATTGAAATGCATTGGTGACAAGTTTGGTGCCATATTTCATAGTTTATATAACTTGGCTTGGGCCAAATTGGACTTTCCTTTATATTAGGATGCCCAATGAGTATAAAAAAGTGGAATTTGGGTGAGCCAAGATGGTTTTAATTTAGGAATTGCATGGCTTCTTATTCAGAATTTCCCATAGAAATGCATGGCTTTCAGGGTGACATATTTTATGATTAATATAACTTGGCTCAGGCCAAATTGAACTTTCCTGTATTTTGGGATGCCCAATTAGTGTAAAACAAGTGGAATTTGGGTGAGCAAAGAAGTTTTTCATATTGGGATAGCTTGGGTTCTTATTCAGAATTTCTCATTGAAATGCATGGCTGTCATGGTGCCATATTTTACAATTTATATCACTTGGCTCGGGCCAAATTGAACTTTCCTACAGTATCTCAAAAAAAGTGAGTACACCCCTCACATTTTTGTAAATATTGTATTATATATTTTCATGTGACAACACTGAAGAAATGACACTTTGCTACAATGTGAAGTAGTGAGTGTACAGCTTGTATAACAGTGTAAATTTGCTGTCCTCCTCAAAATAACTCAACACACAGCCATTAATGTCTAAATCACTGGCAACAAAAGTGAGTACACCCCTAAGTGGAAATGTCCAAATTGGGTCCAAAGTGTCAATATTTTATGTGGCCACCATTATTTTCCAGCATTACCTTAACCCTCTTGGGCATGGTGTTCACCAGAGCTTCCCAGTTTGCCACTGGAGTCCTCTTCCACTCCTCCATGATGACATCACAGAGCTGGTGGATGTAAGAGACCTTGCGCTCCTCCACCTTCTGTTTGAGGATGACCCACAGATGCTTAATAGGGTTTAGGTCTGGAGACATGCTTGGCCAGTACATCACCTTTACCCTCAGCTTCTTTAGCAAGGAAGTGGTTGTCTTAGAGTTGTGCTTGAGGTCATTATCATGTTGGAACACTTCCCTGCAGCCCAGTCTACAAAGGGTTCATGCTCTGCTCCAGTATGTCACATTACATGTTGTTCATGGTTCCCTCAATGAACTGTAGCTTCCCCGTGTCGGCAGCACTCATGGAGCCCCAGACCATGACACCCCCACCACCATGCTTGACTGTAGGCAAGACACACTTGTCATTGTACTCCTCATCTGGTTGCCTCTACACACGCTTGACACCATCTGAACCAAATAAGTTTATCTTGGTCTCATCAGACCACAGGACATGGTTCCGGTAATCCATGTCCTTAGTTTAAAAAAAAAGTGAATAGGGCAAGCAGAGCACATTTGCAATGGATGTTCACCCCAGCTGGTACTACCCTGTTTCCCCTAAAATAAGACCTAGTGTGATTGTCGGTGATAGCTGCAATAAAAGCCCTACCCCCCAAATAAGCCCTAGTTAAAGTCCTTGTAGGTCTTCTTTTCAGGGTAGGGCTTATTTTTGAGGAAACAGAGTAGGGCTTATTTGGGTGGTAGGGCTTATATTGCAGCAAACACCGACAATCACGCTAGGTCTTATTTTAGGGGAAACAGGGTATTTACAACAAAGAGGTCCATGGACCCAGGGAGGACCAAAATAATGAAGGTCTCTGGAGCCAGACCGAAGGTCATTCACATTGCTGGATACACTGAGGGGAGGTTGACAAATTGTATAAAAAAAAAAAAAAAAAGAGAGATGTTGTATTTTAACCACTTGCCTGGTGGGCACTTTCACCCCCTTCCTGCCCAGGTCAATATTTTCAGTACTGTGACATTTTGAATGACAGTTGCGTGGTGTTGCATTGCTGTACCCAAGTTAAATTTATTTATTTTAATTTTTTTTACACAGATTGAGCTTTCTTTTGGTGGAGTTTCATCACCACTGTGTTTTTTTTTTTTTTTTTTTTTGCTAAAAAAAAAAAAAAAAAAAAAAAAAAAAAAAAGGACAGAAAAATATTGAAAAAATTGTTTATTTTATAAAATTTTGTAAATGTACAATTTCTCTCCTTCACTGATAAGCTGCACTGATTGGCAGCACCGATAATCAGGACACTGATGATTGGTGCCCTGATAATCAGTGTAGATGACCCTGCATGCATTGCCACTTATTGGCTCTCCTCTCACGCTGTCAGCACAGAGGATTGCAGATAACAGTGTAAACAGGATTTGCCAGTTATCAGCTGTGATTGGACACTGCTGATCAGGTAGTAAAGAGCTGCTGTAATTGGTTCTTTAACCAGATCTGGGATCATCTGTGTCTGGAGGACACAGCAGCGATCACAGATCACTGCCAATGCACGCCGCAAGGGGCGCATGGGAATCTTGATCATGGAAGAACATCATATGCAATGTGCGACCTCGCTGTAGCCATCATTCAGCTAAATCGCAGTCATGAAGAGGTTAAAATCTCTCTAAAGCCAGAGGGTTTTTTTTACTTTTATGCATAAAGGTAAAAAAAAAAAAACAAAAAAAAAAAACACATCACTGTGTAGCTACCCTCCAGCCTCATATCTATCTCTATCTTAGCTCGATGTTGATTCAGCGATGTGCACGAGAGCAGGGTCATTGCTCTCGCTCTCCAGTGCCGGGTCTGTAATTTCCTTTGAAAACACCACACGAGAGAGGCTTGCCATACTGTGCCTTCCTAGCAACTATGAATGGCAGAGCTTGTTTGTCGTAGTAACAGCGATCGATAAAGAGGCCTGAATAGCATGCGATTGCGCATGTACGAGATTTCGGCAGGGGAAACGAGGAAAGGCGGAAATTACATCATAGGAGAGTCAGAAATCAACAGCAAAGATGGCGCAGCCAATTCCAGGAAGAGGATTACATTTATTAACCACTTGCCGACTGTCAAATGACAGCCAGGCAGCGTACCTATTGTGGCAGGAGGGCGTCATATGACGTCCTCCCATTTAAACAGGGAATGCACGCGATCGTGCACGCGCATCCCTGTTCCTTTGGTGGCGGCGTGTCACGGAGACACCGCTCGCCCCTGAGGGGGGCGAATAGCCATTGGGTATGGCTGTTTACCACGTGATCGGCCGTAATGAAGTCACAGCCGATCACAGATAGTTACACCCCCACTGTGCATGGCGCCTGATCGCGCGTGCACGGCGTGTTCCCAGGAACACTGCTCGTCACCGACACTGGTATACAGCCATTGGCCAGTTGTTTACCCACGTGATCCGCTGTGATCGTTTCACAGCCGATCACTAAATGTAAACAAACTGCGGTAACGAGATGTTACCAGGTTCTCCTCCTCACACACCGATCGTGTGTGAGGAGGAGATTGCGGTAACATCTCGTTACCGCTTACAGTGTACACCAATCACACTGATTCCCCCCCCCCCCCCAATAAAGAGGACCTGTCACCACCCATCACAGTCCATCAGAGTACCCGAGTACCCGTCACAGCCCATCAGAGTACCCGAGTACCTGCCTGTCACAGTCCATCAGAGTACCCAAGTACCTGTCACAGTCCATATGAGTACCTGAGTGCCTATCACCGCCCTTCCGAGTACCTGCCACCAGGCCATCAGAGTACCCGAGTACCTGCCACCAGGCCACCAGAGTACCCGAGTACCTGTCACCAGGCCATCAGAGTACCCGAGTACCTGTCACCAGGCCATCAGAGTACCCGAGTACCTGTCACCAGGCCATCAGAGTACCCGAGTACCTGTCACCAGGCCATCAGAGTACCCGAGTACCTGTCACCAGGCCATCAGAGTACCCGAGTACCTGTCACCAGCCCATGCCTCATAGAATATACGTTGGGGTGTTTGCTTTCCAAAATGGGATCATTTTGTGGGTAATTTCACTGTGGTGGTGCTCCAGGACCTTCAAAAGTGTGATAGGTAGGAATGAAATGAGATGTGTCATTTATGCTCCTAGAATGTCTGAAGGTACTACTTCAATGTTCGGCCTCTCTATGTGGCCAGGCTGTGTAAAAGTCCTACACATGTGGTATCGCCTTACTCAGGAGGAGTAGCAAAATGTGTTTTGGGGTGTAATTTTTGCTAGATACATGCTCTGTGTTAGAAATATCTTATAAATTTACAACTTTGTGTAAGTTTCAAGACTCATTATGCCTCACAGATTATATGTTGGGGTGTTTGCTTTCCAAAATGGGGTCATTTAAAGGGCAATTCCATTGTCCTGGTACTCCAGGGCCTTCAAAAGTGTAATAGGTGGCTGTGAAATGAGATGCGTCATTTTTGCTCGTAGAATGCCTGAAGGTACTACTTCAATGTTGGTGCTCTGTATGTGGCCAGGCTGTGTAAAAGTCTCACACATGTGGTATCGCCATACTCGGGAAGAGTAGCAGAATGTATTTTGGGGTGTAATTTGTTGTATGCATATGCTGCGCGTGAGAAATAACCCAATAAGACAATTTTGTAAAAAAAAAAAAAAAAATCTTCATTTTGCAAAGAATTGTGGGGAAAAATGACAAACTTAAAAAAAACTCACCATGCTACTTACTTAATACCTTGGAATGTCTACTTTGTAAAAAGGGGTAATTTGGGGGGTATTTGTATTTTCCTGACTTGTTAGTGTCTCAAGAAATGATACACCTGATGTACTGAAGGCCTGATCAGATGTGATCAATTTTCACTGATTAGCACCATAGTTTGTAGACTCTATAACTTTCACAAAGACCAAATAATATACACTAATGTGGGTTATTTTTACCAAAGATATGTAGCAGTATACTTTTTGCCCAAAAATGTATGAAGAAAAATTACTAATTAGCAAAAATTTATGACAAAAGCAAAGAAAAAGGCATTTTCACAAAATCTACATTTTATTTTATGTATAGCACAAAAAAAAAAAAAAAGAAAGCTCTATTTGTGTGGAAAAAAGGACGCAAGTTTCATATGGGTACAGTGTTGGATGACTGAGTAATTGTCAAACTGTGAGTGTATGCTGAAGGCTGAAAATTGGTCTGGTCAGGAAGGGGGTGTAAGTGCACTGTCTTGAGGTGGTTAACCAATAAAAAAAATGTTTCAAAAGTACCTTTTTGTAAACATTACTATGTCAAAGCCATGAAAATACTTTGTTCTCCGCTTATTTTTATTTTTTCTTTCCAATATTTTCAGTTTACTCCCGCTGTATCCCCATTCAGATCCACGCTATAACTGAATGACGGCTACATCGCAGACCTACGGCATGTGCTGTGATCACGAAAGTCAATGAGACCTGGGTGATCACAGATCGGAGCAAGGGGCCAATCCTGGCCCCTTACCACGTGATCAGCTGTCAGCCAATGACAGCTGATCACGTAATGTAAACAGAAGATCGGTGATCATTTTTTTTTTCTCTCCTCACGCTGAGAAAAAAAAAAAGCTGATCCCCGGCTTCTGTGCAAGGGACATCGGTCCTAAAGAGGAAGATGCACAGCTGCCTCATCTGTGCCCACCAGTGCCGCCTGCTAATGCCCACAGTGCCACAAATCAGTGCATAACAGTGCCAGCAATCAGTGCATAACAGTGCCACCCATCAATGCCCATCAGCGCACATCCATGAAGGAGAAACATGAACGGTTTGCAAAATTTTACAAAATATAAAACGATTTTGTATTTTTTTTAATTTTTTTTGATTTCGGTCTTTACATTTTAACAAAAAGTAAACTCAGAGGTGATCGAATACCACCAAGAGAAAGCTAGCTCTATTTGTGGGGGGGGGGGGGGGGGGGGATGATAAAAATTTAATTTGGGTACAGTTTTACGTGGTCATGCAATTGACGTTCAAAGAGTGACAGCGCTAAAAGCTGAAAAATTGGTCTGGGCAGGAGGGGTGGGGGTTTAAGTGCCCAAGTGGTTAAGCATTCCCTTCACTGGAACCAAGGGGCCCAACCCCTGTAAAAACAACCCCACACCATAATTCCCCCCTTCCACCAAATTATTTGGACCATTGCACAAAGCAAGGTCCATAAAGACATGGATGAACGAGTTTGGGGTGGAGAAACTTGGATTGGCCTGCACAGAGTCCTGACCTCAACCCGATAGAACACCTTTGGGATGAATTAGAGCGGAGACTGCAAGCCAGGCTCTCGTCCAACATCAGTGCCTGACTTCACAAATGCACCTTGTGGACGGCCTTCCCAGAGGAGTTGAAGCTGTTATAGTTGCAAAGGATGGGCCAACTCAACATTGAACCCTACAGACTAAGACTGGGATGCCATTAAATTTCATGTGCATATAAAATACCCAATACTTTTGATAATATAGTGGGGTGGGTGTGTGTGTGTATATATATATATATATATATAAATAAATAAATAAATACACACACTATATTATATATAATTATCTATCACACACACACACACACACACACACACTATAATATATTATTATATATGGCCGCCCCCTCTTTTCCTGCGGCCTGCCAGGTTGTGTGCTCGGATACAGGGTCTGGTATGGATATTTGGGGGGAACCCAACGTCTTTTTTTGAAGCGGGGTTCCCCTTAATATCCATACCAGACCTGAAGGGCCTGGTAATTGAATTAGGGGGAACCCCACATTTTTGTTTATTTTTTTTATCAATGAATTTCAATGACTACTCTCTATATTACGGAGAGCCGACAATTCATTATAGCCGCGAGTGATTTTAAATGACTTTTTCCTGCAGAAATGACACTTTGTGCAGAGACAGTTCTAAGCATGGGAAACATGCGCCCCTTCACAGGCATACTATACACACCCCACAGGTATGAAATTTAAAAGAATATTACACTATTGTTTCACTTTAAGCATTATTAAAATCACTGCTCCTGAAAAAAACTGCCATTTTTAAAACTTTTTTTTGCATTGATACATGTCCCCTGGGGCAGGACCCGGGTCTCCAAACACTGTATGACAATAACTTGCATATTAGCCTTTAAAATGAGCACTTTTGATTTTGAACGGTCCCATAGACTTTAATAGGGTTCTAAAGTTCACACGAAGTTTAGGTCCGTTCACAGGTTCTGGTGCGAACCGAACAGGGGGGTGTTCGGCTCATACTTCCTCGCCACCCACTGCTGAAACAGAAAGATTTCCAACACGATCTGCAGTTTCTAAAGAGTGTAGAAAAGGCAAGGCAGCAGACATACATGTAAAACTTCTGTAGGAGGATTTGTTTCATCTCTGTGCATTATCTGAGGCTGTTCACTTTACTGGGTATATGTGAGGGATTACATCCACTTGGAGAAGTAGGGCCCAAAGCGCTTCATTCTGCACTCCTGTGACCCGACATCACTCAGCCTGTCCAGATTTTGGAGAGATCCACCCAGATAGCAGCTGTCTCATCCTCTGTGTGCCACTGAGAGCCTGACCCAGCAGCCCCCTCCACAGCCAAGCACTCCAGTGAGCACTTGAGGGGCAGGACAGAGCAGAGAGCCGGTGACTGAAAGTCGCCGGCTCTCTGCTCACTGAAGAACCAATCAGTGGTCTTTCATCGCTTGGTACTTGTTCTTAGAGATACTGATGCTTTATACCGCATAGACATGGATGAAATAGCTATGGATGTTCTTTAAAATTGTGTTAACATGGGATCTAAGAACATCATCACTTTTAGCCAACCACCTCCTCCACCTTCCTTCAGTGCACCCAATAGGGAAAAAAACACAAAAAAACACATCCAGCCCCCCCACACATGAACCCTGAAGATTGTACTTCTAGCATCAACAGCAGAACTTGCAAATGTATCACTAGAATGGCCCCAAGGAATACACAAAACATGGCTTCCTTACACTTTGTTTAAAGGAGTTTATTCACATCATAGGGCAAAAGGTGTCAAAATACCTGATAAGCAACTTATTTGAAGGCAAGTTCATTTTTCTTTTACTATACAACTTAAAGCTGAACACCAGGCAAACTGCTAAATACACAGATGAACTACACATAATGGAGCTCTTCTACTGTCCATCTAGTCCTGAGATTTACACGGCTCTGCCAAATAGCACAGCCTGACTTTACTGCAGTTAATACAACCCAGGTCACCTCTTTGTCCCTAGTCTGTAGTTGGAGAATAAAAGGTATGAAGGAAAGGAAGTCCCTAGTCTGATTGGAGAATGAAGGAAAGGAAGTAAGTCCATAGACTCATTGGAGAGTGAAGGAAGGAAGGAAGGAAGGAAGGAAGTCTGATTGGAGAGTGAAGAAAAGGAAATCCCTAGTCCAATTGGAGAAGAAAGAAAGGAAGGAAGGAAGGAAGGCTCTAGTCTGATTGGAGAACGAAGGAAAGGAAGTCCATAGTTTATGATTGGAGAATGGAGGAGAGGAAGTCCTAAGTCTGTGATTAGAGAATGGAGGAGGGGAAGCAGCAATGGTGAGTAGTCCCTTTGCCCAATCTGCTCTCTCTCTCCCCCTTTCAGAATATTCCTTGTGCACTGCAGAAGAACTGACTGGCCCCAAGTGCTGTCCGTCCGTCCTTCTCCCAGTCTGGGTGCTGCTGTACAGGGAAATACAAGATTCTGACACAACATTAAAATAAGGGACTTGCACTACTTTAAAGTAAATACATGTAAAATACTTTTTTGTAAAAAAGGCGCACACAATTGCATTGATTGATGACTGGTGTTTTTACATCTGCTTAAAGCACGGTTTAACTCTTTCACTGCCAATGCCGTGTACAGCATGTAATGGCAATGTAGGGGTTACAACAAGCTCCTGGCTGCTACGGCTTTAGATCAATGTGTGATGACCCTCTCTGCCACCCACATTTTATTTTTTGTTTTATTACAGGTACTTTTATAGCGCCAATTTATGCAACACTTTACATATTGATTATGCATTCACATCAGTCCCTGCCCTCAAGGAGCTTACACTCTAAGGTCCCTAACTCACATTCATACATACAAGGGCCAATTCAGACAGGAGCCAATTAACCTACCAGCATGTCTTTGGAGTGTGGGAGGAAACCGGGGTACCCAAAGGAAACCCAGGCAGGCACAGAGAGAACATGCAAACTTTAGGCAGGTAGTGCCGTGGTTGGGATTGGAACCAGCAACCCCAGTGCTGTCAGGTAGAAGTGCTAACCACTTGCTACTGTGCTGCCTGCCATGGGAGCTCGGGGCCAGTGCTGCCTACATACCCCTGGCATGGGAGCTCGGGACCACAATAAACATGGTCAGGGTGGCGAGCGAAAGCCGATGGAAGAAAATACATTCTCTGATCTGCTCTACAATGAAGAACTCTGGATGCAGCCAGCTCTCAGCACTTCTAGGTTCTTCTAGAGTTGTCAGTGTGGCTAGGTAATCAGCTGAGCAGTCTACTCTTGGTCAGCTTCAGCAGAGGGCCGGGGAGACATTAGGGGTCTAATAGCCTTCACAGGCTGTTAAGGCTTCATTGGAAAGTACAGGTCAAGGCAAAGAGAAGCAACCTATGGCAATTTAGCTCTTCTGGGCCTACAAGCCAATGACTGGCAGAGCCTGCTGCTTCTTGTAGACTCACAACAGTCGAAATGCCACAGGTTGATTTATCATAGAACAAACAGATATATAGTCATTTAAAATACTGCATTATTGCACCAGCATTTCAGCATACATTTTGCTTTAGACATTTAACATGCATTGCAAACATAAACCTGCATCTCTGTGCAAAAAAATTAAAATAAAATAAAAATAAAAAAACTGAAGCTGCGACTCCATCTAGCCACAGAGCAGTAAACAAGACTTCCAAAAGTTCACAGTTCTAAAGTTCAAATTTGGTAACATATGCACCGTATAGCGTTCAGTCACATGTCTGGCCGACCCATGGAATAGATCTCATTGGGCCACAACCCAGTATGGGATACAGTGAACAAGGTTGGGTGAGGGGATATGTTACATTGGTAAAGTGGTTATCACTATTCCAGTGACAAAAAAAATAAAAAAATAAAAATAAAGCAATTCGTACACCGCTGTCTTCATAAATTGGCTCCAATAGTCATTAGTCCATTGTACGGGATGCCAGATTGCACACTTGCACAGCGTTGCATATTTCCTACGCTTTGTAAGTAGCATGTCGCGTTAAAGATTCAGGTTCAGTACTTGCATATTCCATCATCTGAGCAAAACTTGGCTAGAAAAAGAAAGATGGGGTCAGAAAAGAGCAAGTACACATAGCTTACAAATTGCTGCATGCAGAAAGGTGAACATTTGTTACATTGCAGATCATCAATTCTTAAAATGTGATGGCTGCATTAGTTTTCTTTTTTAGGCACTCTTCATTTATTTCCACCACATGATCTGGCTAGGAAGTCTGTTTTTCAACAGACTAGGCTGTCCTGTAGATATAGCAATCAAATTAGAGAGATGTGTCAAATCATCTAGCACTGACAGGGGTCCATACAATAATCAGCTTTTATTTATGTAAAGCCTTTATCCCAAAAAAAAAAAAGGTTTGCTTATAAAGTGTTAACTGGAGTTTGGCTCCAATTTGATAGTCAGGTCCATCTAAATCTGCTAGTCCATCTAACACTACCCTCCTCCAGATTAACAATGATGCTATCCAAAAGGCGTCTTGGTAGCCTCTTACTCCAGAATGTAGGCACTCTAATACAGGAGGTGTGTTACTGGGCATGCAACACTAACCATGTGACATTTTTATCATTTTATTTTGGTGATATTTAATCACTGCTGGTTTTTTTGTCAAAAAATAAATTCTTAGTTTGTCGTAAATTTTGTAAAGAAGTAATTTTTTCTCCTTCACCGACGTGTGCCGATGAGGCTGCGTTGTTGAGGCGGCACTAATGGGCACCAATAGGCAGCACCGATAGCAGGCACTTCTGCCGCTTTATTGTAATCAGTGCCCTCTCTTGCTGTCCCCTGCGAAGAGATGCTGCTGATCGGCTCTCCTCGCCACACACTGTCAGTGTGAGGCCATGACAGCCGATTACCAGCATCTCCGTGTTTACATGTGACCGGCTGTGATTGGACACAGCAGATCACATGGATAGAGAGCCATGTCAGTGATTCTTTACGGCGATCGGAGTCGTGCCGTGTCTTAGCAATGGGGGCGGGCGCGGCCATTTGGTGGAGATGTCATATGATGTGCACCCAGAACGAGAGCCGCACCGTCCCTCCGTCATTTGACAGTGGGTGGGCGGCAAGTGGTTAAAGAGGTTGTAAGCCTCCTTGTGTAATTTGTACCTATAAGTAAGCCTTATTCTAGGCTTACCTATAAGTACTGTAAATATCTCCTAAACATGCGTCATTCAGGACATATTTACTGTGCCAACGATATCGGCGCATGCGCTCTGAAGGAAAGGCCGCCGCCGCGGCGGCTCCTACGTTCATGCACCTGAGCCTGCAGCCCCTGAAGGAAGATGGGCGAAGGTGGATGCGGCCTCCAGCGGGGACAACGTGGGCTATTTGTTTGCAGGCAAGTGTCACATAATGTACTAGTATTCGATGCATACTAGTACATTATGTCTTTTCTTTGCAAGGAAGAAAAAAGAAAAACCCACTAGAGAGTTTACTTCCTCTTTAAGCTATAAAAAAAAGCAAACATTTACACAGCATTTCTAAGAATCTTAGAACAGATTTTTTGATGGGCTTACTTTAACCACTTGAGGACCGCCGTATTGCCATTGTACGTCAGCACAATGGCACAGGCAGGCACAATCACGTACATCTACGTGATTGCCTTCCAGCGGGTGGGGGGTCCGATCGGACCCCCTCCCGCTGGTTACGGCGGTCCGATTCGGTCCAGGAGCGCTCCGTGATGAGGGGATGGCCGTTGGTTTTCGGCCACCCCCTCTGGATCGCTCCTGGCCAATGAGAAGCTTCCTCCCCTGTGTATTGTTTACACAGGAAGGAGGAAGTGATGTCATTCTCCTCGGGGCGGTCTTTTTGACCGGACTACGAGGAGAAGAGTAAAAGTAAGTCTGCATGAACACTACACTGACATGTAGGTACACACAGGCACACAAACCCCCCCCCGATCGCCCCCCGATCCGCCCCCCCTCCCCCCCCAGTCACAGTGTCACTGATTGCATTGATCATTTCTTTACTGATCAATGCATTCAGTGTCAGTTGTGACAGTAAAAACTGTCAGGACAGTTAGTGTTAGGTCCAGGGTAGCCCCCTATCACCCCCCAATAAAGATTTAACCCCCTGATTGCCCCTAGAGTTAACCCTTTCACCCCCTTTTGCCAGTGTCACTAAGCGATCATTTTTCTGATCGCTGCATGTGTCGCTAGTGTCGCTAGGTAGCTAGTTATTTTTTTAGGTTCACCGCCAGGTTTTTATATCGCTAGGTACCCCGATATACTACCCAATAATGTTTTTAACCCCCTGATTGCCGCTAGTTAACCCTTTCACCCCCTTTTGCCAGTGTCACTAAGCGATCGTTTTTCTGATCGCTGCATTAGTGTCGCTACAGTCGCTAGGTAGCTAGTTATTTTTTTAGGTTCACCGCCAGGTTTTTATAGCGCTAGGTACCCCGATATACTACCCAATAATGGTTTTAACCCCCTGATTTCCGCTAGTTAACCCTTTCACCCCCTTTTGCCAGTGTCACTAAGCGATAATTTTTCTGAACGCTGCATCAGTGTCGCTAGTGTCGCTAGGTAGCTAGTTAACTAGGCTCCCAAAAAGTCCCCCACATGTGGTATCCCCGTACTCGGGAGAAGCAGCAGAATTTATTTTGGGGTGTAATTTGACTTCTGCCCATAGCATGTGTGAGCAATATATCATTTAGTGACAACTTTGTGCAAAAAAAAAAAAGTTTGTAATATTCCCGCAACTTTTGGCAAAATATAAAATATTCCATGGACTCAACATGCCTCTCAGTAAATAGCTTGGGGTGTCTACTTTCCAAAATGGGGTCATTTGGGGGGGTTTTGTGCTATTTTGGCATTTTATGGCCTTCGAAACTGTGATAGGTAGTGAGGAGTTAAATCAAAAATTTGCACCCTTAGAAATCCTGAAGGTGGTGATTGGTTTTCGGGGTGCCGTGCGCGACTAGACTCCCAAAAAGTCCCACACATGTGGTATCCCCGTACTCGGGAGAAGCAGCAGAATGTATTTTGGGGTGTCATTTCACATATAACCATGGCATGTGTGAGCAATATATCATTTAGTGACAACTTTTTGTAAAAAAATTTTTTTTTTTTTTTTTTTGTCATTATTCAATCCCTTAGGACAAAAAAAATAAATATTCAATGGGCTCAACATACCCATCAGCAATTTCCTTGGGGTGTCTACTTTCCAAAATGGGGTCATTTGGGGGGGATTTGTACTGCCCTGCCATTTTAGCACCTCAAGAAATGAGATCGGCAGTCATAAATTAAAAGCTGTGTAAATTCCAGAAAATGTACTCTAGTTTGTAGACGCTATAACTTTTGCGCAAACCAAAAAATATACGCTTATTGACATTTTTTTTACTAAAGACATGTGGCTGAATAAATTTTGCCCTCAATGTATGACTAAAATTTAGTTTATTCGATTTTTCTTATAACAAAAAGAAGAAAATATCTTTTTTTTTCAAAATTTTCGCTCTTTTTCCATTTATATTGCAAAAAAAAAAAATCGCAGAGGCAATCAAATACCATCAAAAGAAAGCTCTATTTGTGGGAAGAAAAGGACGCAAATTTCGTTTGGGTGCAATATTGCATGACCGCGCAATTACCAGTTAAAGCAGCGCAGTGCGAAATTGCAAAAAGACCTCTGGTCCTTAAGGTGTTTATTGGTCCGGAGCTGAAGTGGTTAAAGGGTTACTTCACTCCATAATGTTTTTTTTTTTTTTTTTCTAGGTTTGGATTGGGAGAGATTAGAACCTCTGTTGAGTTATTACTGCTATCTGCATCTCAGTTGGAGATGCAACCTCATTACTGTGTTAGGACTTGGAGCTTACACAGAACTGATGACACCAACTCATTCCCATATGACATCACTAGGGGCCGGGATAGCCAATCACCAATACGGTCAAATGGGAGGAAGGGAAGGGAGTTATATGCTCCCCATATTAAAAAGTAACATGCAAGAAATAAAGGTCTGTATGTGCTGCTTCAGTAAACTTCATTTAAACATTAAAGTAAACCTATTTTTCCCATATAGCAGGTTTAAAAAATAAAAAAAAAGTAGGTGAAATGTTTGCTATAGGTCTTCCTAAAAAATGGATTTGTCCAACAGAGGTACTGTTCTATTAGAGATATAGGACTGTACACAGACATCCAAACTAACAGAATGGTATTAACCTCCCTGGCGGTTTTCCTGAGTGTGGCACGGGGGGTTAAATTTCAGTACCATTAGCGGTAACCCCGAGCCACACACGGGATTGCATTGCAGGATCCAGCTGCAGGTTACTTACCTTGTCCCCAGGATCCTGCAATGTCCCCTAGCTGTGTCAGTGGACTGTGTCCTCTGTCCGATGCCTGTGTGCGCCGAGCTCTGTTCCCTGCGAGCATTGCGACGCACGGGGCGGAGCCCAGCGGTAAATTCAAAAAATAGAAAATTCATAACACATACAGTACACTGTAATCTTACAGATTACATCCCTTTTGTCCCCAGTGCCCTGCATGCAATTTTACACACACACATTAATATAATAAATGAACTGAGCGATCGTGAATCATGGGAAAATTATTATATTTTAAAATTTATAGTTATTTATTGTATTATAATTTATGATTTTGGGTTTCGAACTTTATCATACCCGGGATACCTACAAGACTCTTGTTTGGACAGATTTAAGTGTGTTATTGCTAAGAATGACAGGCCTACAATATAAAAACACCAAAATTTCTATGCAAAACAATTGTACCACTTTGAGACACAAAAATCTGACAATCATAATCACCAGGGCGGCTACGGGGATATTCCATTAATGTAAAAAAAAATTTTTTTTTAATGTACCCATACTGAAAATGAAAAAAATGTGCATTAACTTTTTGCATGGGGACCAGCAAGTACTGCAGCAGCGATCAGTGGATTGTGGGTGCAATACACAGGCTCCTGCAGGCTAATCAATGAACTACAAATGACATGCCGTACTGAATTGATATCTACAGTGCTGTGAAAAGTAACGGTCATGCCACAGCATCTCAAATGGATTTAATTCCCTACTTTGACTAGGCCACTCCAAAACCTTCATTTTTTTGTTTTTGAGCCAGAGGGGGGACTTGGTGTGTTTTGGATCATTGTCTTGCTGCACAACCCACGTGTACTTGAGCTCACAAACTCATGGCTGGACATTCCTCTTCAGGTTTTTCTGGTAGAACTCAGAATTCATGGTTCCATCAATTATGAGAAGTTGTCCAGGTCCTGAAGCTGTAAAGCAGCCCCAGACCATCACACTACCACCACTATGTCCGACTGTTGGTAGGATCTTTTTATGAAATGCTGTGTTAGTTTTACATCAGATGTAACGGGACACAAACCTTCAAAAAAATGTTCAACTTTTGTCTCATCAGTCCACAGAATATTTGCCCAAAAGCCTTGGAGAGAATCCAGATGTTTTTTGGGAAATGCGCCTTTGTGTTCTTTTTGATCAGCAGTGGCTTTCCCCTTGGAACCCTCCCATAGATGTCATTTTTTCCCAGTCTTTCTTATTGTTGAATCATGAACACGGACCTTAACTGTGGCAAGTAGCTCTTTAGATGTTGTTGTGGGTTCTTTTATGACCTCCTGGATGAGTCGCTGCGCTCTTGGAGTAATTTTGGAAGGCCAGCCACTCCTGGTAAGGTTCACCACTGTTCCAAGTTATCTTCATTTGTGGATAATGGCTCTCATCGTGGTTCACTGGAGTCAAAAAGCCTTAGAAATGGCTTTGTAAAACTTTCCAGACTGATATATGTCAATTACTTTGTTTCTCACTTGTTCTTGAATTTCTTTAGATTGTGACAGGTGTTGCTCTTTTAGCGTGCGTCAATTTATCAGACAGATTCTATTTAAGTGATTTCTTGATTCAAAAGGTCTGGCAGTAATCAGGCCTTGGTGTGGCAAGTGACATTTAACTCCGCTTTCCAAACAATGTGGTTAAATCACAGTTAATTTATGATTTAACAAATGGGGGGTTGGCGCAATTACTTTTTCCACACCGGGCCAGGCAGGTTTAGACAGCTTTTTTTCCCCTTAATACTTGAAATTTAAAAACTGCATTTTTTATTTATTTGGGTTATATTCGTGCAATATTAAAATCTGTTTGATGATCTGAATCATTTAAGTGTGCCAAGTATGCAAAAAAAAAAAAAAAAAAAAAAAAAAACACTTTTCACAGTCCTCTCTGCCATGGTGGCCGCTTTAATCTTTTGTTCACAGATCCATGTGAATGGAGGATGCAGCTGTGTAGGCAGAGCCATGCACAGCCACGGCAAATTAAAAAATGTAGGGAAAAAATAAAAATGGCTAAAATCTATCCCCTATTTTGTAGACGCTATAACACTTGCGCAAACCACTCAATATACGCCTATTGTGATTTTTTTTTTTTTTAAGAATACATATCCGCCTGAACTGAGCAAAAAAAAAAGAAAAGTTAAAAAAAAATTGGAATATTATAACAAAAAAAAAAAAAAAAAAAAAAAAAAAAGAAAAAAAAAAGGATGTGTCCTTTTAAAAATGGTTGCTCTTATCTATAGTGCAAAAAATAAAAACCTGCAGAGGTGATCAAATACCACCAAAACAAAGTTCTATTTGTGGGGAAAAAAAGCACGCAAGTGTTTGGGTACAATGTTGCATGACCGCGCAATTGTCAGTTAAAAAGGGACACATTTCCATATTGCAAAAAATGGCCTGGTCAGGAAGGAGGTAAATTCTTCCGGGGCTGAAGTGGAAAATGAAAAGCTAAAAAGTGATCTGTTGCACTTGGGGACATTAGCATAGAGCGCTAGCACTACTCTCAATATACATTTGTCATTTTTTTAAGATGAGCCTTGGTATAGTAAAGCCTATAGGTCAGATTCCCTGGAATACGCACCATTTCATCAGCACACACTGAACACAGATGGGGCGGGTGTGCTGTATGTGGCATGGAAAGATTTCAGAATGGGGATAAGTTTAGGAAATGAGGGCCGGAAATTGGCTTCCGTCTCCCAGCAGTCCTTCATCAGTTTGTAAATCTGTTGAGACAAAAAAAAAAAAAAAAGGATTAAAATCTGCATAAATACACTAACATTCTGAGCATGTGCACACCGTTATAGCTGCTGAAGCAAATTACTGTGAAAATAGAGAGCAAATCGGAACTGGGCTTATGCTAGAATGTGAACATAAGGATACGGCCACATGTGCACCGATCCCTCCGAGCTCCGACACCAGCCAACACTGGGGGGTTTGGTGTTGGCTGCAAAAGAGGAATAGTGGGGTGGAGTGTTACAGACGTGAGCAGAGTGGTTGGGTTGGCTTTTTATGCACTTATTTATTACAGGTACTTCTATAGTGCTGTCAATTTACACTGTGTTTTTACACATGCATATTGTACATTCACACCAGTCCCTGCTATCAAGGAGCTTACAATCCAAGGTCCCCAACTTATTTATACACATACTAGGGCCAATTTAGATAGGAGGCAGTTAACCTACCAGCATGTCTTTGGAGCGTGGGAGGAAACTGGAGTAACTGGAGGAAACCCACATGGACACAGGGAGCGCATGCAAACTCCAGGCAGGTAGTACCGTGGTTGGGATTCAAACCGACAACCCTAGTGCTGCTCGGCGGCCCTAAATGGTGTGATCATTATCGTACGGGTAGATTTAGACATGCGTCTAAATTTCCCTTGCCTCTAAAGGCCAATCCACGTTCAGATCATGCTTCAGAGGCTACTGACGCTTCCTCATCAACTTGAATGTGTAGCATTCAGCAGGCTAAACAAGGCTTATAGGTCCAATTTGTCTTAAAGTGGAACTTTAGTCAGAAAATTAAATCCTGCTAGATCACTTCAGGCTGGCCCCTTTTGCAGGTATAGCTATGCAGGACATAAAAAATAAAGCCCCTATACTGTTTAAAATCGAATACACTGTCTCACCCTGCTCTGCACATGCTCAGTTGCGCTCCATTTTTATGCACTGAGTCTGTAGAGGCCCATCTGCTGACAGCCTTAAAGCAGAATTAAACCCTCCTATCCTTTACAGCCAAGGAAACGCCTTCTCTTTGATCTGAAACTGCCATGGTGCTGCACATGTGATCAGTTATGACACCAGCCATTTGATGGGTTGACAGTTTGGTTGAGGACGCAATCAAATAAGTTTTTTTGAAACCTGTAAATCAATGGATTTAGTTCTGCTTTATGATTTACAGCTGGGGCTTTGGGCTTCAGCAAAATTGGCAGCCTCCTGGATTGTTCCCGTTTCTGCCATTTTGCTTAAGCCCAAAGCAATTTACAGCACACATTAATTTTGGTTGCATAATTATTAATGTGGAATGATTGCCAACTGTCATGTTCAAACTGCAGCTGCCTCTTTATTTGGCTTCTCCGGAACCTTTTGCAGAGAGTGTTCCACCTCAATTTTAGCATGGAACGCAGTTGTGCAGCTACCCCCCATCACAGATTCTAGAGACTATTAGAAAACAAATGGATGATAATGTGCTGGGATTTTTGGTTTTACCTCCATAGGGCAGTCACTTGGACATGGCAACCTTTGACCTCGATCCAGCAGATCAATCAGTCGAACCACTGTCATCTGTCCCTGAGTGACACCAATCATCTCTATGAATTTCTAGAATGGAGGATAGAAGAGGAAAAAAAAAAAAAAAAAAGGTAAGCAGGCATCAATGACACCATGGCACAGAGATGGAAAGAAAGAACTGGTGAAGGTGAAGTGATGATGAAGTGGTGTACTCACAGCCGGGGGGCTAAGATAGGAGTCACAGCGAGTCAGAAGTTCATACAGAGTCACCCCAAATGACCAGACATCCGAGGCATAGAAGAACTTACATTCTTTAAGACATTCAGGGGCGTACCTGAAAGAATAGAGACAGATCAGAGCATCCTATGTAAAAATACCAACAACAAGATGGATAGAGCGGCTTCAGCATGGCCTAGTGAGCAACCTCACAGCTTTCTTATTCACTAAAACTAGACACCGGAATATGGCTTTTGAATTAAAAAGTTTGCTAGTTTTTAGGTTCCTGCTTTTGTAAAGTCTAGTGCACGCGATGAGATCAGAAGAATGATCTTTTTTTTATGCTAGTTTCCAGATCGAAAATGAAGAGGTTACTAAAGTGAGAAAATTCTTGTAGGACTGGATAAAAATTTGAAAGTGATGTCATGTGTTGTAGTGTACTTATATTGTATTTTCAAGCAAAAAACTAACGAATAAACAAAAACGTACGATATCGTACGAGAATATTTTTTGCGTTGTTACTTCGGAAAATGTTTTGGATGAACACGGTGTACCAACGATCAGATTGTACGATCACTTCAAGCCTGTATTTAAGTTTTTCTTAAAGTTTTTTTTTTTTTTTTTTTTTTAATAACATGTTATACTTACCTGCTCAGTGCAGTGGTTTTGCACAGGGTAGCCTCAATCCTACTCTTCTCGGGTGTCATGCCGGCGCTACCAACTCCTCCCTCCTGCAGGGTGCCCCCGCAGCAAGCAGCTTGCAAGGGGGGCACCCGAACAGGTGCACTCCTGATCCACAGCTCTGCGTGTCCATTCACACATGGAGCTGTGGTTTGCCCCACCCTTCCATCTTCTGATTGGCTCACTGGCTGTGATTGACAGCAGAGGGAGCCATTGGCCAAAAGCCAAAATGGGTGTGAGTCCTGGAGAGGCAATCTAGATCTAGAGGAGGCTCGGGTAATTTTTGGAGGGGCTGTGGGGGATACTGCACACAGTTTTTTTTTTTTTTTTTTTAATGCATGAAGGTAAAAAAAGGTGTGCCTTTACAACCACTTTAGGTGTATTTGTGATATAAAAAAAAATAAAATAATAATTTGGCTTGTAAAAACATCTGTGTATTTAGTGGTTTGTCTGGAGCGGAGCTTTAAAGTATCTAATCTTGTCCAACCTGGTCGCTCGATTATCTACAGGTCTTCACAGATTACCCTTGGCCAAGTCTATTGCAGGGGAAGGATTAGACAAACAAGATTGATTTTCAAAGTCAATCAGAACGGTTTTACTCCAGATACCACCAGTGCCCAGAGGGGTTTATAGGCATAATATAGCAAAATCTCACGTTTGCACAAAACTCTCTTCTAGGAGGGCTTGTGTGGCTGGACTGAGAACATGGCTGGCTGTTGTGTGAGGTCTGCATTTGTCTTTATGCAAGACAAAAAACAATTCCATAGCTCAACTCACCAACCAGTCTGCATTTGTCTTTAACATTACGACAAACAACCTTCAAAACAGTGAACATCCACAATCACATTCCACCTGCAATGCAGTCAATGGGGGGGTGGGATTTACTAAAACTGGCAAGTGGAAAATCTGGTGCAGCTCTGCTTAGAAGCCACTCTGCTTCCAGGTTTTATTGTCAAAGCTTAAGTGAACAAGTTGAAATTAGAATTTTTTTTTTAGCTAACATGCACAGCTGCACCAGATTCTGAGGGCTCCAGTTTTAGTAAATCTCCCTCAATGCTTCTATTTTAATACTGCCCATATACAGTATACAGTATCTCACAAAAGTGAGTACACCCCTCACATTTTTTTGTAAATATTTTATATCTTTTCATGCGACAACACTGAAGAAATTACACTTTACTACAATGTAAAGTAGTGAGTATATGGCTTGTATACCATTGTAAATTTGCTGTCCCCTCAAAATAACACACAACCATTAATATCCAAACTGCTGGCAACAAAAGTGAGTACATCCCTAAGTGAAAATGTCCAAATTTGGCCCAATTAGCCATCTCCCCCCGGTGTCATGTGACTCGTTAGTGTTACAAGGTCTCAGGTGTGACTGAAGAGCAGGTGTGTTCAATTTGGTGTTCTCAATCTTACACTGGTCACTGGAAGTTCAACATGGCATCTCATGGCAAAGAACTCTCTGAATTGATGCTCTATGCAAAGATGGCCTAGGCTATAAGAAGATTACCAAGACTGAAACTGAGCTGCAGCACAGTGGCCAAGACCATACAGCGATTTAACAGGTTCCACTCAGAACAGGCCTTGCCATGGTCGACCAAAGAAGTTGAGTGCACGTGCTCAGCATCATATCCAGAGGCTGTCTTTGGGAAATAGATGTATAAGTGCTAGCAGCATCACTGCAAGAGGTTGGGGGGGGGGGGGGGTGTCAGCCTGTAAGTGCTCAGACCATACACCCCTCACTGCATCAAATTTTTCTACATAGCTGTTGAAGTCTCTGCTAAAGATGATGCACAAGAAAGCCGCAAACAGTTTGCTGAAGACAAGCAGACTAAGGATATGGATTACTGGGACCATGTCCTGTGGTCTGGTGAGACCAAGATAAACTTATTTGGTTCAGATGGTGTCAAGAGTGTGTGGCGGCAACCAGGTGAGGAGTACAAAGGCAAGTGCGTCTTGCCTGCAGTCAAGCATGGTGGTGGGAGTGTCATGGTCTGGGGCTGTACGAGTGCTGCCGACACTGGGGAGCTACAGTTCATTGAGGGAACCATGAATGCCAACATGTACTGTGACCTACTGAAGCAGAGCATGATCCCCTCCCTTCGGAGACTGGGCTGCATGGTAACAACCCCAAATACACCTCCAAGACAACCACTGCCTTGCTTAGCTTAAAGGTGATGGACTGTCCAAGCATGTCTCCAGACCTAAACCATATTGAGCATCTGTGGGGCATCTTCAAATGGAAGGTGGAGGAGCGCAAGGTCTCCAATATCCACCAGCTCTATGATGTCCTCATGGAGGAGTGGAAGAAGACTGAAGTGGAAACCTGTGAAGCTCTGGTGAACTCCATGCCCAAGGGGGTTAAGGCAGTGCTGGAAAATAATGGTGGTCACACAAAATATTGACACTTTGGGCCCACATTGGACATTTTCACTTAGGGGTGTACTCACTTTTGTTACCAGTGGTTTAGACATTAATGGCTGTGTGTTGATTTATTTTGAGGGGACAGCAAATTTACACGGTTATACAAGCTGTACACTCACTACTGTTGTCACATGAAAAGCTATAATATTTACAAAAATGTGAGGGTGTACTCACTTTTGTGAGATACTGTAGCTAAACAAAACTCTGCATTGGGTAATATGAGGAGATCCTTACCAGAACACGGGGCTGTCACCGTCCTCCCTTACTCTGTAATATTCATGACCTTCAGGCACTGCTTTGGCCAGTCCAAAGTCCCCAATCTTCACCACATTCTCATTCTCCACCAAAACATTTCGTGCTGCAAGATCGCGGTGTATGTAATGCTGAGAGTGGAGGTAAGCCATCCCCTGTGACACACACACAGAAATGTATCATCATAATGGCTAACTGAGTCACATGATGTCCATAGAACATGATGGAGCAAGAGCTCACCTCACAGATCTGCTGAGCAAAGAGTAATATTTGAGCCAGGCTCACGTTGTGTTTGGGTAGGTAATCCCGGAGACTCCCCAGAGGGACATACTCCATTATTAGCTGGACAATCTTATCTCCTGCAAACAAAACACACAATCATGTCAGTTCTATAGGATTAAAAAAGGTTTTCTCTGGCTGTTGCCACATTCACCAGGATTCTACAAAATAAATACATTTATCTGGGTAGATATACACCTTCCTTTTAAGAGGCTACATTTTTTTCTGAAAATATAGAATGTCCATATACAGCTGGATCATTAAAGCCAGCCATAGACAGATTGAATCTCAGCAGGGACCAACGGAGGTTAAATTGATCTTTAGACAGGCTGGTTTTACCAAAGTCAATCCATTGATTGAATTGGGTACAACCAGCTCATTGGATTTTTTACACCTATAGCAATCGTGTTCTACCAGCCGGGAAGGCTCCCTGCTGGGAGAATTTACTGCGTTGATTGGGGGACGGGGGAAGAGCAATATTTCTTTCCTGCATCCAAGAAAATCAAATCTATGGCTTACCTTACAGGCTAGGTCAAAAACCTCCATAATTTGGTCGGCAAATAAACAAGGAGCATGCTTTGTTCCAATTCAATCACTAGTTTTGCATTAAAATGCTGTAACTCAATAGTCATAATTCCTTCAGCATGCTAAAGAATTTGTTGTGGTGGCTGCCACAGTAGTTATCGGGTTCTTACCTTAAAGTGACCTTGTCATGCTATTCAAAAAATGGAAGTTGAAGCGCCACAAGAGAAGTAGTGCCTCTCTTGCCTCTAGTGGCCCGTATCTCTTACGCCTCTGTTTCAGACCTGCAGCCACGGTCAGTCTCTTCAGTATTCAAAACACTTCCAGAAGTGTGGACTAATTGAGTTCCCACTAATCAGTGGCTTCTTCCTCTGACCCCTATTGTACAGCTGAGTCGTGAAGTGACACAGGGATCAGGGGTTGGAACCAAAGCTTGCGGGGGGGGGGCAATCCAACTCTCCTGGAAGTGCTGCAAATTGAAAAGCTGAACAGGGAACGCAGCACTCTCCAACACATGCACACTGCTCTCTGAAGAGACGGTATACCAGAGTATGCTGTCCCTTCAGAGCGCTGTGCCGTGGCAACAATACCTGGTAGTGGCATCATCCCAGCTCAGCCATTCACATGGTCAGAGCCCGCGAACCCGGAAGGAAGACTGGAGGGCTTCATTTACGGCAAGTCTTTAACAACGTGCAAAAATGCGAAGCATACTTGCACATTGTGACATTAAAGTAATTGTAAAGCTTCATTTTTTTTTTTTTCTTTTAAATAACAAACATGTCATACTCCTCTCCTTTGTGCAAGAGTTTTGCAAAAGAGCAGCCACCGATTCTCTCTCCCCCTGCCACTCCTGGCTCCTCCTCTTCTCGAGTGTCCCCCCGGAGAACCGCTTTCCATGGGGGCACTTGTGCAGTCACACTCCCAAGTCCCTGCTGTTGTGTCCATTGACACAGACAGCAGGGACTCGGCCCCGCCCCCCAGCTTCCATGTTACGGGATTTGATAGGCTCCCGATATCAATCTATCCAATAAGGACCCGAGACAGCGGGTGGGTTGTGCATCACAAAAGCTTTTTCACCTTAACGCATAAAATGCATTAAGGTGAAAAACGCGTAAAATTTACAACCCCTTTAACTTGCAGGAACCTGATTTTTTTTCTTCTTCTTTACTTATTTTAGTACCTCTTTAAAATTACCTTAGTTTTTCCTACAAATACTACAGAGGCTGCAGTGCCTATTTCACCCCTGCTATAGAAATGTAATGCTAATAAACATAAGCAACCAAATTTGAGGCACAGCGCTATTTGGTGGGTTGGATGAAAATACAATTCAGTCAAACTAAACTGTTGTGAACTTCCACCTGAACCTATGCTTGGAATTCAGCTTTAAGGAAATCAATAGAACACTGCAACATTGCTATGTTCAGAAATGCGCTATACCTTGCTCACTGCAGCGTCCCTTGTATTTGACAATGTTTTCATGGTAAAGGGTCTTCAGAATCTTAATTTCTCCTTTCCAGCTGGTCTCCAGCTGCGGACTGCAGCCGGGACTTGAGAGATTTCACAGCCACCATCTCCCCTGTACCATCGTTATTCGGATCATAGCAATACAGGCTTACTTTCCCAAAGTGTCCCTGCACAGGGTTAAAAAACACACAACACTGTAACAAACATTTTGATAGAAATTTAATCATTGGAATATCATGGGAATTCAGGTTATTCATTTGACAGTAGTAACATATTTGCTCTGAATTTTTAGCTATTGAAATTAGCGATTATTATATATTTATTAAAAAAGGAAGTAAAGGAAAAAAATAAAAATTTAAAAAACACACCCTGCAAGGCAAAGGCATAATGAGCTAGTACTGACTAGCTCATTATGAATAACTTACCCGAGAATGAAGCCCCCGAAGTGGTCCTCAGTCTTCCTCTTCGCCGCTGCCATGGATCCCGGAGCGACTTCCGGGTCTCGCTGCGCCGGAGCCGCGATGATGTCACTCCCGCAAAATGCGCACGGGAGCCAACACTCATGCATGCGCCGTAGACAGCGGTAGCTGTCTTCGGGTAAATAATCTCCTAAACCGCAATCTAGGCTTACCTGTAGGTCAAAGTGGTTTGTAAGTGTTTACAACCACTTTAACTTGAAGAAAGATGGGCTGCATGGTCAAGTCGCCAGAAGAAATCCATTACTATGCAAATGCCACAAATTATCCCACTTACAATACACCAACCAGCACAGAGACAAGCCTCAAACCTTCTGGCACAAAGTCAGAGTGATGAGACCAAAATTGAGCTTTGGCCACAACCATAAACGCTACATTAGGAGTCAACAAGACCCATGATGAAAGGTACACCATTCCTACTGTGAAACATGGAGGTGTATCACTGATGTTGTTTCGGGGATGTGTGAGCTACAAAAGGCACAGGAAATTTGGTAAAATTTGATGGCACGTATGAATGCAG